>NW_026704914.1:0-15009 GCF_012432095.1 Onychostoma macrolepis
TGAGCCCATTCATGCACAAAGACCCTTCCTGCAAACAAACAAGAAAACTGCTAATTAAAGAAACACACTACTGTATTAATAGACCTTTCTGAACTCTCTTATTTCATGGGAAATATACACTGTTGAAGGAATATAAACATTCACCTCTTGATCCATACAGCTGAATAAAAGTATCATTCAGGAGGTATTCTGGGGTGAAATGAATGTACTCTCCTCAGCTCCACATTCACCATATTGATTAGTGTATGGTTCAACACCGTATGCTGGATTAGGATTATCAATTCTTATTTTGGCCTGCATTTCATATAGAAATGGTCTGAGAAACATCCTATGCAAGTTAAGTCATTTATTTGTGAACAATATTTGGCAGGCAAGATAAAATGGCATAATTCTCTGTACCTTTCCAAAGGACTCCGTTCTTGCTTTGGTAAAATCTGTACCATTCCATTCAGGTGGGACTAGAATTGTAGCTTCTCTGAAATAGACCTTTTATCCAATGCATTATAAAGGTAAAATGACCCTCAGTGACCATTTCCTGTCAGAATGAAAGTGAACAGATAAAATGAGAAAACACTTTTAAAAAAATTAAAAACCTCTAAAATCATTGAAGTACATGAAGTTTGTTAAATAAACAAAAAGTACATATTCACCTTGATTTTATCAATAAGTCTGTTATCCTGAGGTACTTTTGCACTGATTGCAATGACAACATCAACATAACCATTTCCATCTAGTCTGATTCCAGTGGAGGTGGGACAGCAACATCCATAATAAGACAAACACTTCTTGAGTCCATTGCCACAGAGTGTTGATGAACAGCAACTCCTGAACACCGTTTTGAACAATGTCAAGTCAAATAGAGGATTCTTTACTGGCATGAACTGATGGTATTAATCAAATTTATGTCAGGAACAGGAAATCTGGGGGAAAAAACAAAGCATCATCACAGTGTCATAAGGCAGCATACGGTACTAATTTGATTCCTGTTTTGCATTGCATTTCTTTATTCATTTCTATCCAGTCCTTTCTGTTTGTATAACCTAATCAACAATGAAAGATTATGTGTACTTCGGTTCAGATGCATTTACACTGTGACTGTGCCTCAGATGCAATCAACATCTGCTTACAAATGGGTGACCCAAATGACCCATATAATTAGCTTATTAGGTCAGCATCAGGTCAGTGTATCAATAGCTCTCTAGAGGTTTGTAGCACATTTGTTACCAGGTATAAAGGTCTGGTCTTACAGGGAGACCCTATATTAAGATTGTTTGAAGGAAGACATGCTAACATTGCTGCTGAAGAACTGCTATGCTGCAACCTTCAATAAATTCTTATCCCCACAAGAACTCTGGTCAAGCATACTTATTTTTTTAGAGAAATCTAGTACAATGGCGAGCCACCCAAACAACTGTTCAGCCAAATAGAAAAATCGAACATATTTTAAAGGAATTGTTCACCCAAAATGAAAATTTGCTGAAAATGTACTCCTCCTCAGGCCAGCCAAGATGTAGACGAGTTTATCCTTTATTGGAATATATTTGAAGAAAGAAGCAAAGCGAAGATTGAAAGTTAAAACTGCTTAAAGGGTTACTCCACCCCAAAATGAAAATGTTGTCATTAATCACTTACATGCTATTTGCATGTGAATTACTTGGATCATTATGATGTTTTTATCAGCTGTTTTATCAGAAATTCATAAAGTCATCACTATTAAACTGTGAGGGAATATTTAGTTTGGGTGACGTCTGATTATTTGTTAATCTGGCCACTGTGCTAAATAAAACCTTGGATTGTTTTGGTTATTATCTATGAGTTTGTGGATATGCTCTGCCCTGGCAGCTTTTAGAGCCTGTCTATAGCTGGACATACTGTTTTCCATGCAATTCTAAAACTTCCAGGTTAGTTTTTCTCCATTTGTGTTCAAGATTACGAGTTTCTTTCTTGAGAGAATGGGTATTGCTGTTGTACCATGGTGCAATACGTTTTCTCTAACCTTTTTAATTTGATGGGGCAACAGCTTCTAATGTATTAGAGAAGATAGTGCCCATATTGCTAGTCATCTCATCTAGTTCATATGTATTTATGGGTACACAGAGCAGTTGAGATAAATCAGGCAGGTTATTTGTGAATCTGTCTTTGGTGGCTGGAACAATAGTTCTACCTGGACGATAACGTGGAGCCATATAGTTAATATCAGTAATATGCAGCATGCACTATACAATTCCATGCAATATAATTAAATCTAGTGTATGATTAAAATGATGAGTGGGTCTGGTTATGTTTTGCTCGACTCCAAAAGAGTTTATTAAGTCTGTAAACGCAACTCATAACGCATCATTTGTATTATCAACACGAATGTTTAATTCTCCAATAATTAGCGCTTTATCAACATTAACCAATAGATCTGAGAGGAAATCTGTAAATTCTTTTAGGAAATCTTTATACGGCCCTGGCGGTCTATACACAGTAGCCAGAGCAAGAGACAGGAGAGATTTCTTTTGCATATCTGACAGTGTAACATTAAGTACTATGCAAATATACACTTCTTCTGCGTTTGTCCAACTTGTTCCCACCTTTGTTCCATGTAGTTGTAGGGTAAGTGGTCCCGGTGATTTTGCCAGCTAAGACATGTGTTCCTGGATCAACATCTTTTGTTGATCCTGGATCAACATTACAGTCCAAAAATATAGACCAATCCCTAACCTTACCCAAATGATAGCTGATTAACATGGGTGTAGAAGCACCTAACCCTGATCGTAAGCCTAAAACTGACATTTCCTGAAAAGTTATAAGGATGTTGATCCAGGAACATGTTGTACTTGGTGAAATTATGTCCATCCGCACCAGCCTCCAGGGCTTTGATTTAATGATATACATGTGTTGATGCTATTCAGTTCTCCTGTTCTTTGTGTTTAAAGTGGAATTAAAATCCATTTTGGTTACTCCTCGTCGTGCGATTGACTACAACCACGTCCGTGACACTATTTTTATATGCTTATATTTATGTTTACTTAGTATATAGCACCATGGTCCTGCGAGACACAATATTTTGTTCCACTATATGTCCACATATGTAGCAGAATGACAATAAAACGTCTATTCGAGTCAGATAAGCAAATTATTATGTTTTGACGTCACTACAGGCAAATAACCTGATTTATTAATAAAGTCATGTAAGTGCAGTTTACTTGCATTGTCAGGCTATTGATGTGCATTCAAATGGGGAAAACTTGTTATTTTAATAATCTCAGCTTACTGGTGTGCATGCAAACGTGCTGAACTAGAGGCTTGTACTAAAACTCTGCATCCCATGTAAACTGCCTTTATGTCAAAGTGGTACTACTGCTATTTATAATTATTATATTTATTATTATATTATATATATTATACATAATAAATAAACAAACACATAAATAAAAACAATTTAAGGAGCCACTGGCTCCTACACTGTTAAAAATTTCCTGTAGAATTTACAGTAACTTACTGGCAGCAGTTTGCTAGTAACTTACTGAAAATTAAACTTACAGCCAAAATACTGTATTAATATTTACAGTACCATTTATCTGGCTGTAAATGTATTTACAGTATAGTATTTTTTTTTTACTGTAAATCATACAATAATTTTACGGTCTTGTCTTCAGAAATATATTCTAATACAATAAAAAAAATTGTAATTCATTGTCCATTTGTCTATTTACTGTAAAAATAGTAAATTACTGTATTTCATCAGGTCTCAGTAAATAAAAATAAGCAATGACATTTGTTTTTAATTGTTCAATTGTAAAAATTGAAATAACATGTCTATATTCTTGCAGATTGAACTTTTTTTTTTCTTCACAAACCTGTTATTCTATTTATACATAAGTTTCATATTGCAGCATTTTAAACCAATTCATGAACAAATTCAGTCATAACAATTTAAAAACTTACAAATTCAAAAACACTCCTGAGTAGAATAAGTTTGCTCATAGTAGCAATTGCATTTATACATTTATACAAAAGAGTTTCATATTACATCATTTTAAATTCATGAACAAATTCAGTCATAAGAAAAACATAAAAACTTACAATTAAAAAAACTCTCCCGAGTAGAATGTGTTTGCTCATAGTAGCAACTGTCCAAACCTGTAGTAACATTTATACACAGGAGTTTCATATTACAGTATTTTAAAACAATTAATGAACACATTCAGTCATAAGAAAAATCTTAAAAGCTTGCAAATTCAAAAAAAAAAAAAAAAAAAAAGAAACTTGCCTGAATAGAATGTATTTGCACTTAGTAGCTTAATAGTTTTGCCAGGTGAAATCCAGAAACTCCTTAATGAAGGGGACTTATGAGAGTTCAGGCCAGAGTTCTTCCTTTGCACCATCTTCCCACTTCTTTTGCTGACTTGGAACTTGCTGTTGTCTGGGTTTATCATCACAACGAACATTTACATAAAATAAATAATTCATTAGATTTGATGTGTTAATAACTCTCAAGACTCAAGAATATTTTCTCTTCATTTTTATCTATCCAGTCAACCAAAGTCTTTAGTGTCAAGTACATAAAAGTAAGCCATGTGATTTGAGAGGTTTAAGACAACTAATTGGTTCTCAAGCACATTTCAGATTCCGTTTACCATATTTGATGTACTGTGTATTTGGAAGACCAATGTTTGTATCCGAATAAAAGTCTAAAATAAATCTTATGGATTACTTCTTTGTCTTTATTTTCTTTGTACACTTTCTGAACTGGAATATTTTGGTTGAGTGGACTAACAGAAGATTAACAAAATGATGTTTGATGAGATGAGTTGAAGTTGAAAATGAGTTTTTTTAATTTTTTTTACTTTAAATATCACATCCCTTTTCATCAGTGGAACACAAACAGACAGTGGTGGAAAGAGTACTGAAAATTTGTACTTAAGTACAAGTACTGTTACATTGCTGAAATAATACTCAATTAAGTAAAGTAAAAGTATTGGTGTAAAAACAGTACTTAAGTAAAAGTACAAATTACTCTTCTCAAAAACTACTCAGAGTAGTAGTTACTAGTTACTTTTGGCCGGCAATATTAATGATTTTCGTATTCATTCATATCAAAGATCTAGCTACTTTGAACAAAACCCACTTTTAACTTATTAGCAAAGTACGTGAATTAGTGGTCATGATACAGTTATTTCTGTTGTGATGTATTTTCAAGTGAAACAGAATATTGAATAAAGGGTGGGGTTTTATTGTGCACCTCCTCTCCACCTCTTGCTCAAAGCAGATTCATGGTTGAATAGGAGTGGTTACGAATATCTGCTTGTTACGTCTGACAACACGCTTCACCGCTTCTGGGTCCTAACGCCTGCTAGACGCCCCAAGAATACAACAAATTGTGCTAATATACACCCACAATGTCATGTAATACTGAAAAATTATAATCCTAACCTTTATCTCCATACTGAAATCCCAGATGGCCAGACAGTGTTTCAACTAAAATATTAGTGTCTGAGACACTGTGAACACAGAGACTGTAGTGTGCCCAGCACAATTCGTATATGCTTAGCTTAAATATGTAGTATTAAATAGTGCTCATAAATGGCTGTTGAGATAGCATTCTCAAGTGAAATGAGAATGATTTCAAATTTGATTTCAAACTGAATTGAATAAAAAAAGAAAAAAAAAAGACAAGTACACAGTCAGTAATAAAATGATAAAACAAATGACCGCAATTCAGTTGAGGTATTCAAAATATGACAAGACTGGCAGTGTTTTAAGAGCCTTATATGTTATTTATTTAGATAAATGGAACATCAGGCTTTGACCTGTAATGTCTGTACAATGATGTAGTTACACAGACTAGGATATTTATATGTACAAATCATACAAAATCCCATTCCAAAATATTTCTAGCATAAACTTACATTGTAAAGAAATTAAAGATCCATCTTTGATTGTTGAAAGACTATCTGGTGCATTTCACTTACAGCCAATATAATTTCCAGTAGCATTTCCATCGGTCAGGTGTGGATCTATTCTGAATGGTTGATAACATTTCACAAAGTTTAATCCAGGAGCAAAAATAAATAATTTCTACTTTAAAAGCACGGAGAGATCGCGATTGCACACAGTCTGCCGCAAGCAATATCGGAGTGAGAGGGCTGGCAGTTCATTTGTATAAGTTAGGCCTATTTGAGAGCTCGCATCCAGTTTTCTGCAATTACATGACTGTGTTCTCATGTTATAATAAAGCGCCGCCACATTTGCGTTGAAATTATTAAAATTATCCGAATACCTGCAATCCCGCGGACATTCAGACTCTGTATTGACAGGAGATGGATGCATGTCAAACTCGCTGTCGAGAGGAGAGAGCGAGAAGCAGCGTGTATCGGTGTATAGCCTATACGGTAGATACTGTGGAGAATGAGTAATGGAACCGTATCAGATATTTCAGTATCAGTATCAAAATATAGATATTTAGGATAACACTGTCATTTGTTTTTCCAAACTTTGACTCCATAGTTACGCTGAGCTCCCTCACTGTCCGAACAGCTCTTATCACGATGTTGGGTGCATTCAAGTCACTTGTCGGAAAAAGATGGCGATTTAACTTTTCTACGTAAAATACAACGATTTTTTTTAAACTCTACATCTACAAAATATTGAATGAAGAATGTGCATCAGTGTGTTTTTTCCTTTTTCCGTTTTTATTTAATTTATGAAGGTGATGTAACTGAATAATTATATATTCTATTATAATTATACAATAATATAATATTGTGTTTATGTAACTTATATAGTTTATAATATAACTTATGACACGTTTTTTCACTGACACGCCCCCAACTCGGAAACTCGCAGCTTAAAGAAAATTTTGAGTTTTCCACTCGTAATAACGACTTTGTGGTGGCGTTCATGTGCGTTCAACTCGAATATCGATGTATCTGACATGGCTTGAATGCACTCAACCCTGCTGCAGCGGCTGCTTTTCCCGGTTCAGATCAGGGCTATATGGTCCGCTTATGATCGGATATCTTTATTGGCTACTGAAATGCCGTCAACAGTTTGAATATCAATTCAAATTGTGGGCGTACTCAGTAACGAACTATGATTTAAAAGTAAAGAAGTAGATTTGCTAAATTTGTACTTAAGTACAAGTAAAAGTACAGCTTTAAAAATATACTCAAAAAGTACAAGTACCGGAAGAAACTACTTAATTACAGTAACGTGAGTAGTTGTAATTGCTACCTCCACCACTGCAAACAGAGTAGTGATGGGTCGTTCTTGAAGCGATTCGTTCTTTTTGAACGATTCGTTTTTTTTTTACGAATCTTTAATGTGACTCGGGAAGAACGAGTCGTCTCGGAGAGTGATTCGTTCAGTCGCGCATGCCCAACATCCTATAGGTTCTGCACTGAATTAGTTCACCTGTTTCGAGTCTTCGGGTTTGAGTCGTTCGTTCATCATGTGACAGCCCCATACGTAACCTATGCAGTCAGAGCCGGAAAGAGATTAGTTAGTCTCCCGAGTCTTTGGGTTTGAGTCGTTCGTTCATCACGTGACAGCCTCATAAGCTAAACCTATTCAGTCTGAGGGAAAAAAAAGACTTAATAATAATAATACCCAACTCTTTAGTTTATTACCTTTGTTACCACATTCAGTGTTATGGAAAAGAACCATCATGACAGAAATTCACATTTATAAACTGTAATTAAAAGCTACAATTTGAGACCAGAAACGCATCACGTAACTGTAAGAGTAAATAATAATAATAATAATAATAACTATGCACCCGTTTGTAAGGAAGCTTGTAAATTAACTAATTTATCTGTCCAATGCTGTCACATCACGTGACAAAAAACGAACGACTCGAAGACTCGAGATTAACTAATCAATTCTCTTTCCAGCTCAGACTGCATAGGTTTAGCTTATGAGGCTGTCACGTGATGAACGAACGACTCAAACCCGAAGACTTGTCAGATAAGAGGTGAGGTGAGCTAATCATAGACTAAAGACCCAGGTAAACAATGAATTAATCTTTTCTGTTTCTTATAGCATTAGTTTTGTATTGTTTGTAGTGTGATCAACGTTTGCATAAGAGTAGATGTGTTAGGAAGTAGCACGTAACATTTTAATTATATTTTGATAAAATGAACGAAATGACTCGAAAAGATTCATTCATTTTGCTGAACGAGACTCAAAGGTCCGAGTCAGTAAAATGATCCAAACTTCCCATCACTAAAACAGAGATATTTTGAGTAGCCCCAGAGTGTACCCTGGACGATGGGGCGGGACGACACATATAAGGTGGGACGACACGTGTCGCTCCGCCCACCTTCAATTTAATTGGTTTACAATTCAGCAGAGCTTATTGGTGTAGACGCTTTGCATGAGCATTCTTTTATATGCGTTTTTATGAATGATCTACGCTGTTTGGCTGTACTACAGACATATTAAGTGCTAACAACAGCGATTTTAGTTAGAATCAATTAACAAATGTGTTTTTTAAAAACCTATGACTTAATTAGTTAGATTAAGTTCCTATCAAACGCTTGGTGGCGGGATCTCCAGTACTTGGGCAGAACAGAGCTGTGTAATATGAGCGGCTCACGAATTAAGTCTGAGGAACAAATTCTTAATAGAGTCTGGGAATGTGTCGTCACAGCGGCAATGCATTCTGGGAATTTAGGTCACGGAGCTACAGCGGAGACTGAGTGGTAGTGAATGTAGATGTTTTACATTATTTAATGTTTATATTATTCTACTTAAGATCGCGTTGCAGTAGTTAGTTAAGGCTTACTGTATCATCAATTGCCATATCCCTTTGCATGGCCGGTGTGAAAACGCATATGGCAATTGATCATTCCAACGCAATCTAAGTTGAATCATATAAACATTAAATATGTCTACATTCACTACGGAACTCGGATGAAAATTAAACTGAAACTAACATCTAAAATAAAATGTGGCTTTATAATTCATCTCTGTAGATTTAATATATTATAGATACAGTGATTTGCATTAAACTGTAAGCCCTCACACCACAAATAGAAGGAAATCATATATGGAAATGTTATTTGCGGCAGCTTGTTAATACCAGGCCACTTTTTGTAACGGATTAAGTTTTGTTAATTTTATTTGATCGCCGCATCCTTGTTCGGCATCGCTAGTAGGAATCTTCAACTTGGTTCGGTCAAGTCAATGTATTTATTTGCATAGCATCCACAATACACATCGTTTCAAAGCAGCTTCAAGTTCTGTTACCTCTATAATGGCTTAACTCTTAACACTGAGCGGTTTTACCAGGCAATATGACGATATAACAATAATCCGCTGTTTGAGATCTAGCTGTAGTGTATTCTCCCCTTACAAAATTAGCCATGGTTTTGCTACTCTAACCATAGTTTATCCATGGTATTTAATAAGATTGTGGTTATACGAATGGTAATACATACACCAAAACACGGTCGCTACATCGCTACTATAGTAAAACCATGGTTAATTGTCATAAGCGTTTTAGCAGTTAGCCTAAATCAGTACCACTGTAGTGAAGGAGACGGAATAGTAATGAATATTTGCAGCCTCTCAGACAAACAACAGAATCATTTTTTTTTTTTTTAAGAGATTTACATATTAGTCCCTTTAATTCTAAGCGTATAATATGTTTTAAAAAAAATATTAATGTAAAATGGTCGGCTTTTTCTGTATAATCCGACGCAGCGTGACGTAGGTTCCCATTCTAAATTGTGGTCATGATATAGGCCTACCTATGCTGTAAATAGCCTCACCTATGAGAAATATTAATTATGTTTCTGTGTGATGAACGTAAATAGTGGTCTTCAATCTCAACAGGTGGGTTGCACATTAAATGAAGTCAGATATTATTGCACTTTTCACTGTACACGAAGCAGACATACTTAAACATTGAGCAGTTTTAGCTGGGCGATGTTGATAAAATGATCCACTGTTTGAGATTTAGCTGTTTTGTATAATGTATATTTATATGTAGCCTATATTCTTTATTTTAGGATTGGTGGATAAAAACATAGGATATGATGATAATTCACTGTAGTTCAGTGACATAGGACAAACCCGCAAAATGTTTTTATTTTAAAGAACAACTGCGGTGACAAATAAGACAATACCAAATAGTCCATCAGCGTGAACTGGGGTTTTATGTGTGGATAATGGGAATAAAAACCTTGCTGAAACAATATATATATATATATATTAGGTGGCACAGTACATGTATTAATACAGAACCGTTACGGTACGGACATCTCGGTTCGGTGCATGTAGCCTTACGACGAATGCAGGCAATTCACCTCCAATCCAGAAGGGGGCGCCCGCAGTAATGCAACGCTGTTTGATAACCGCCAGTGCCAGCAGAAGAACACCGAATGCCATGAGTTCCGCGACTTGAAAACAAAGCCCACTAGACAGTGACCATGTGCTGATTCTGAAAGCATCTCTCACATAGATTGACTAAAGCCCAATTTATACTTCTGCGCCGTAACCTCGCCGTACCTGGACGTGCACCTCTCCAAAACCTAACAGCACGTCAATTCTCGCAGACCGCAAGCGCTGTGATTGGTCTGCTAGAACCCCTCCCTCCGTATGCACTTGAGTTTTGTGTGCGTTTATGAGCACTGTAATATAGTTTAATGTTACACCTTCTTATTTAAAATAAAACAAAGCAAAGAACAAGTGTCTTATCATTTATTATACTATAGCATTATACATCAGTAGTTGTCTGCGACAAACAATGTTGATCTGCCGTGGTACACGTGCTTGTGGAGATTGAAAGAATGCCATCTTCTCCTGTTCCGTTGTTGTTCCCCTTTTGTTGTTTTAAATAATGATTTAATGATTTGATATTTATTTACCGCCGTCACGGCTATGCTTCTCCGACGAGCCGCTTCTTCAGCTTTTGCCGTGGTACTGCGGGTTACACCAGCAACATGCCCGTGGACACTGTGGACTATCGGTCCGCCACGTACTGCACGTCGACGCCAGACGACGACGCAGAAGTATAAATGAAAACCGACGCACAGCTTACGGCGTAGGTCCGGCAGAAGTATAAATTGGGCTTAAGGAGTATACTTTAAAGGCTTGCGCAGTCAACTGTTTGCAAAATGGAGCTTTGTGCTCCTGTATCCTACCTCTCATTCTGCACAAATCCAAATATTCCATAATATTTCCATATTTGCGATTTAACTTATCTGAATGCTAAACTATTATTTATTATGTAAATGTACTTCAGACGTTCCAACGAGGCGCCCGCGCTGATGTTTGGCTCACTGTATTTTATTTTGATAAAGTACCAACTGCGCTGTCAAGTTAGCTATGCTGGAACTGATTTGTGTGTGTGTGTGCGCGCTCCGCACGATCACTTCAACTGTTTCCTTATACCAGCAGAATCAACTATAACAGTTATTGTCTTATTAATAATCGCTGTATAAAGTTCTGCTTTTATTTGTGTACACTCACAATGAAAACAAAACAAACAGATTTTATATAACAGGTAAAAAATTGTAATTTATATTACTATCTGTTCAAAATAAATGAAAAGAAACTGAGTAGATTTTTATTTTATTTTTTCCTGTTGTACCGAAATCGTATCTAACCGTGACTTCGAAATGAGGTACGCATCAACCGTGACATCTGTGTACCGTGCAACCCCTAATATATATATATATATATATATATATATATATATATATATATATAATTATTATTACTATTTTTTGCATATAGGCCTATTTTAAATTATTTTGTTTACTAAAACAACTGTTATTAAATCTGACCTACATTAAATATTATTATTAATGTGCCTTAGTGCATATTTAAGCAATAAATGTTCATTTCTCTGCAACATTTTTATTTATACTTTTATATTGTAAGGTCTGTTTTTGGCTTTGTTTCATGTTCTTGTTTTCATGTCTTTTATTTTGAAGTTTAGTCACGATTCCTGGTTGTTTCATGCTTCCCTTTCCCTCATGTCTTCATGCTATTGGTTCCCTTGTTCATTGTGTCATGTTCTCATTGGTTGCTTTAGTCATGTGTCTTGTCTCTCATTGGTTTGTTCGTGTCATGTGACCCTCATTGTTTGTTATAAGTAGCCATGTCGTCGCCTTTGTTCCCTGTCGTGTATTAATGTTGTTATCTGCTGTCGGTGAGTCTAGTCTGTTCTTGCCACGCTACGTCTGTTTCATGTCAAGTCTTCGTCTGTCTTGGATTATGTTTGGATTTCATGTTTATCAATAAACTGCACTTGGGTTCATCACTACGCTCGCCTCCAGTGGACTCTGTTACAGAATACACGACCTGCCATGAACCCAGCAGTTAACCTCCTCTGCCTTCGTCAAGGTGACAGGGCCATAGAGGAATATGTTTCTGACTTTTGTGGACTGTGCCACTTGGTGGCTTTCAATGATGGGACGTTGAAAGACATTTTTCGAATGGGTTTAAACGAACCCATTCGCTCAAGACTACCAGGGGGTAAGATTCATTGGTCTCTGGAACAATATATTAATCATGCTCTGCTGTTGGCTGGTTCACCTCTTACTGTGGGGGTTGCGGATGAGGAGTCCCGCAATTATGCTGTACCTGCACCAGAGCATTTTCACGTCCAGACCTTCATGCCAGAGTCTGCTCACGTCATGTCTGCCAAGCCACAGATCGCTAATGTCATGTCTACCAAGTCGCAGCCTGATCAGATCATGTCTGCTAACATCATGTCTGCTACCCCAGGGCTTGATCATTTCATGCTGGCTACTCAAGAGGTTATTCATTACATGGCTGCCATTCAAGAGCTTTGTGGCAAGATGACTGCCACTCAAGAGTCTCTTAGGAAAATGGCCGCCATTCTAGAGTCCCATCACGTCTCAGCTGCTTTGCCAGAGTCTTGTCACGTCTCAGCTGCTCTGCCAGAGTCTCGCCATGTCTCCGTTGATCTTCACGAGTTAAGCCAAGTCAAAGCTGATCTTCATGAGCTAAGTCAAGCCACCGTTGATCGTCACGAATCAGGCCAAGTCAAAGCTGATCTTCACAAGCTAAGTCAAGTCACAGTTGCTGTTAAAGAGCCCAGTCAAGTCACAGTTGCTGTTAAAGAGCCCAGTCAAGTCACAGTTGGTCGTCATCAACCGAGTCACGTCTCAACTGATCTCCCAGAGTCACCGCAGCACGTCACAGCTGTCCATCCAGAGTCACAGCAGCATGTCACGGCTGTCCGTCCAGAGTCACTTCACGTTTCAGCTGATCACCTAAAGTCAAGTCATGTCACGGCTGTCCATCCAGAGTCACAGCAGCACGTCGCAGCTGACCATCCAGAGTCACTTCACGCCTCAGCTGATCTCCTAAAGTCAAGTCACGTCACAGCTGCCCTTCCAGAGTCGCGGCACGTCTACGCTGACCTTCCAGAGTCGCGGCACGTCTACGCTGACCTTCCAGAGTCGCGGCACGTCTACGCTGACCTTCCAGAGTCGCGGCACGTCTACGCTGACCTTCCAGAGTCGCGGCACGTCTACGCTGACCTTCCAGAGTCGCGGCACGTCCGGGCTGACACATCCAGATCATCAAGGTCAGTCGCCCATTATTCCAGTTTGATGTCTAGTGTGAGGGATGTACCGCTGGTGTCTGCACGCACGGCTGGTATCCCCAAACCCACTCACTCTAGCCCTCCTGTTCCTGAACTGATTCCCCTGTCTGAAGTGCTTCCCATGATGGGGATCGCATTTTGGTGTGTCTGGGCTGCATACATCACCACAGAACTCCCAGAGGTGGCGGAGTCCACTATGATGTCTCTAGAGGTGGCGGTTGACGCTGCAGAACCTCCTGAGGTAGTGGCGCTCGCTGCTGGGTTCCCCGAAGTGATGGTGCCCGCTGCAGTTTCTCCAGAAGTGGCAGTGCATGCTGCAGAGCCTCCCGAGGCAGCGGTGCTCACTTCAGCTCCTTGTATGGTGGTGGCGCCCAGTAATGTACTCTCAACCTGTTGGGTTGCGGTCGAAGAGACCGTTTCTAAACTCTCCCTGTGTCCTGAGTTTACTGCTGTAGAACCTCCAGAGGTGTCAGCGGTATCCGACGGTGAACTCTCTGCCCGTCCTGTCACAGCCAAAGGGGCTGTCCCTGAACTCCCGTCTTGTCCCGTCACGGCTACGGAGGCCATCTGTGAACTCCTGCCTTACTCTGAACCGCCATGGAGGCCAGTTATGAACTATTGTCCTGCCCCGACCCAACCGAGGAGGCTACCTCTGAACCTTTAGCCTTGTCAATCACAGCCAAGGACTCTATGCGCGAGCTTCATGTCTGTCCTGTTACTAATGAACTTGCTACAGTATGTGCCCTAGTAACCTTGGCGCAGCCAAAAGGTAACCTTTGAAAACATTTTTCACACAATTTTATTTTTATAGGGCCCCCTGATAGCAACAGACTCCGGAACGGATCCGCAAAACGGGTCCGTATCGGAGTCCACTTGCACAGCGCAGCGGATCCGGAACAGATAAGGATTACGGATCCGATCCGGACCCGCTAATGAATTACAGAGGATCGCATGTTGATGTTTTATTGGATAAAATCATGCCACCATCATGGAGATCAGCGCTTGCTTTAGTTGGGCTCTTGGCCCTTTTAAAAACTGAAAGCGGATTGCTTTTAAGCAATTGCAATATTGTTTCACAACAAACATTCGGGCATTGTTGAAGTAAAAGCTTGAGGAAACAGATGAGCTTACACTTTTGGCTTTTGTGTCGCTTGAATGAACATCATGAAGGTGTTTCTCTTTGGTTTATTGACTGATAGTCAGCTGTTACAGAACTGCAGAAATGTACTGTTGAACAAATGCCATCGTAATGCTTGAATATTGGAAAAAGGACTATATTGCTCAGGCTTTTAGACATGAACACTTATAATACGATCCTCAACAGTGGTGACAATAATTATTCATACTGCAGTGCATGATGGGAGTTTTACTATGGTGTTACCCAGCATGGATTGCAGCATTTTGTTGATTGTCACCATTGTTGAGATTCATATGCT
>NW_026704915.1:0-14593 GCF_012432095.1 Onychostoma macrolepis
TTTTCTCCACATGGCGCACCTAGCAGGTCTCTGTGGCGCAACTGGTTAGCGCGTTCGGCTGTTAACCGAAGGTTGGTGGTTCGAGCCCACCCAGGGACGAAGGAAGTTTTTAGCTGCCATTCCGCCATGTGTCCATAAGCTTCGAATTGCTTTACGAGCCACCTGCCCACTCCGTTTCGGCGTGAAATTTGGGCACTGATAAAGACCGCCACAAGCTCGCAGCAGCCGGCTAGCTCAGTCGGTGAGCATGAGACTCTTAATCTCAGGGTCGTGGGTTCGAGCCCCACGTTGGGCGATTCTTTTGGCTTTTGTCACTTCCCAGCAGACCCTCAGTTTTCAGCGAGTCTCTTGACCTGAGTTTGCCAGCGCGGGAGGCGTGTGGCGTCTCACGGAGCTGATTTTTTGCCACCGCACTCCAGACCAACACACCTCGCGGGTCTCTGTGGCGCAACCGGTTAGCGCGTTCGGCTGTTAACCGAAGGTTGGTGGTTCGAGCCCACCAGGGGCGAAGGAAGCTTTTGCTGCCATTCCGCCGTAATGTCGGCAAGCTTCGGTTAGAACACGAGCCACCTGCCCACTAGCGCAGCGTTCACAGCTTTGTCAGTTGCCTTGTGTTAAAAAGACAGAGGTGCTAGGTGAAGGTTTGTATCAGCTCAAGTTTGCAGTGGCATGTACATGACGTGTTCATGTTTTGTTCCGGGTGGTGGAGGCCCGTGTTCCAGGGAGGTCCTGCTCAAAACCTCCTCTAGGAGCAGCAGAAAATGCCATGAAAATCACATTCAAATAATATAGTGTCGGAATCTGCAAACTGCATTCACGCATGGCGGGACAGAACACCATGCCTGGAGCGTTTGTGGAGCTGCCTGAACCTGTAGCCTATCAGGCTTTCGGACAAGAGGTCAATCGATTTGGCGCTTCTATATGTACTAGAATCTTTGTATTTTCAGATTCCGGTTGGAGGTTGGGTCCTCCGATTTTTGCTGTTTGGCTCACTTTTTGCCTTTGGAAATTAGGAGAAGTTTGCCTTCAGTGACCACGCTCTCTCTCTCTCTCTCTCTCTCTCTATCTCTTGCCACAGATGGAAACGGAACTTTAACTCCGGGTTTTGATTGTGCATGTTATCGGCCTGCTCTGCTTGTTCAAACTGTGTTCCACAGCAACAGGCATGGCTAAAACAAACAAAGGACACTCTAAGCCAGGGGTGTCCAAACTCTGTCCTGGAGGGCCACTGTCCTGTAGTGTTTCGCTTTAACCAGCTCCAAAGACCCGCCTGGAAGGTTCTAGTCTGCCTGGTCAGACCTTGATTAGCTGATTCAGGTGTGTCTTCAGCCCGGCTAGCTCAGTCGGTGAGCATGAGACTCTTAATCTCAGGGTCGTGGGTTCGAGCCACGTTGGGCGTTTCTCTTTGCTTTCTCTCACTTCCCAGCAGACCCTCAGTTTTCAGCGAGTCTCTTGACCTGAGTTTGCTAACGCAGGAGGCGTGTGTTGTCTCAGCTGTGTGGCACGCACGGCGCTGATTGTTTTCTCCACATGGCGCACCTAGCAGGTCTCTGTGGCGCAACTGGTTAGCGCGTTCGGCTGTTAACGAAGGTTGGTGGTTCGAGCCACCCAGGGACGAAGGAAGTTTTTAGCTGCCATTCCGCCATGTGTCCATAGCTTCGAATTTGCTTTACGAGCCACCTGCCCACTCCGTTTGCGTGAAATTTGGGCACTGATAAAGACCGCCACAAGCTCGCAGCAGCCGGCTAGCTCAGTCGGTGAGCATGAGACTCTTAATCTCAGGGTCGTGGGTTCGAGCCACGTTGGGCGATTCTTTTGGCTTTTGTCACTTCCCAGCAGACCCTCAGTTTTCAGCGAGTCTCTTGACCTGAGTTTGCCAGCGCAGGAGGCGTGTGGCGTCTCACGGGCTGATTTTTTGCCACCGCACTCCAGACCAACACACCTCGCAGGTCTCTGTGGCGCAACCCGGTTAGCGCGTTCGGCTGTTAACGAAGGTTGGTGGTTCGAGCCCACCCAGGGGCGAAGGAAGCTTTTGCTGCCATTCCGCCATGTGTCGGCAAGCTTCCGGATTTAGAACACGAGCCACCTGCCCACTAGCGCAGCGTTCACAGCTTTGTCAGTTGCCTTGTGTTAAAGAAGACAGAGGTGCTAGGTGAAGGTTTGTATCAGCTCAAGTTTGCAGTGGCATGTACATGGCGTGTTCATGTTTTGTTCGGGTGGTGGAGGCCCGTGTTCCAGGAGGTCCTGCTCAAAACCTCCTCTAGGAGCAGCAGAAAATGCCATGAAAATCACATTCAAATAATATAGTGTCGGAATCTGCAAACTGCATTCACGCAGCGGGACAGAACACCATGCCTGGAGCGTTTGTGGAGCTGCCTGAACCTGTAGCCTATCAGGCTTTCGGACAAGAGGTCAATCGATTTGGCGCTTCTATATGTACTAGAATCTTTGTATTTTCAGATTCGGTTGGAGGTTGGGTCCTCCGATTTTTGCTGTTTGGCTCACTTTTTGCCTTTGGAAATTAGGAGAAGTTTGCCTTCAGTGACCACGCTCTCTCTCTCTCTCTCTCTCTCTATCTCTTGCCACAGATGGAAACGGAACTTTAACTCCGGGTTTTGATTGTGCATGTTATCGGCCTGCTCTGCTTGTTCAAACTGTGTTCCACAGCAACAGGCATGGCTAAAACAAACAAAGGACACTCTAAGCCAGGGGTGTCCAAACTCTGTCCTGGAGGGCCACTGTCCTGTAGTGTTTCGCTTTAACCAGCTCCAAAGACCCGCCTGGAAGGTTCTAGTCTGCCTGGTCAGACCTTGATTAGCTGATTCAGGTGTGTCTTCAGCCCGGCTAGCTCAGTCGGTGAGCATGAGACTCTTAATCTCAGGGTCGTGGGTTCGAGCCCCGTTGGGCGTTTCTCTTTGCTTTCTCTCACTTCCCAGCAGACCCTCAGTTTCCAGCGAGTCTCTTGACCTGGGTTTGCTAACGCAGGAGGCGTGTGTTGTCTCAGCTGTGTGGCACGCAGGCGCTGATTGTTTTCTCCACATGGCGCACCTAGCAGGTCTCTGTGGCGCAACTGGTTAGCGCGTTCGGCTGTTAACCGAAGGTTGGTGGTTCGAGCCCACCAGGGACGAAGGAAGTTTTTAGCTGCCATTCCGCCATGTGTCCATAGCTTCGAATTTGCACGAGCCACCTGCCCACTCCGTTTGGCGTGAAATTTGGGCACTGATAAAGACCGCCACAAGCTCGCAGCAGCCGGCTAGCTCAGTCGGTGAGCATGAGACTCTTAATCTCAGGGTCGTGGGTTCGAGCCCACGTTGGGCGATTCTTTTGGCTTTTGTCACTTCCCAGACCCTCAGTTTTCAGCGAGTCTCTTGACCTGAGTTTGCCAGCGCGGGAGGCGTGTGGCGTCTCACGGAGCTGATTTTTTGCCACCGCACTCCAGACCAACACACCTCGCGGGTCTCTGTGGCGCAACCCGGTTGGCGCGTTCGGCTGTTAACCGAAAGGTTGGTGGTTCGAGCCCACCCAGGGACGAAGGAAGCTTTTGCTGCCATTCCGCCGTAATGTCGGCAAGCTTCCGGATTTAGAACACGAGCCACCTGCCCACTAGCGCAGCGTTCACAGCTTTGTCAGTTGCCTTGTGTTAAAGAAGACAGAGGTGCTAGGTGAAGGTTTGTATCAGCTCAAGTTTGCAGTGGCATGTACATGACGTGTTCATGTTTTGTTCCGGGTGGTGGAGGCCCGTGTTCCAGGGAGGTCCTGCTCAAAACCTCCTCTAGGAGCAGCAGAAAATGCCATGAAAATCACATTCAAATAATATAGTGTCGGAATCTGCAAACTGCATTCACGCAGCGGGACAGAACACCATGCCTGGAACGTTTGTGGAGCTGCCTGAACCTGTAGCCTATCAGGCTTTCGGACAAGAGGTCAATCGATTTGGCGCGCTTCTATATGTACTAGAATCTTTGTATTTTCAGATTCCGGTTGGAGGTTGGGTCCTCCGATTTTTGCTGTTTGGCTCACTTTTTGCCTTTGGAAATTAGGAGAAGTTTGCCTTCAGTGACCACGCTCTCTCTCTCTCTCTCTCTCTCTCTCTCTCTCTATCTCTTGCCACAGATGGAAACGGAACTTTAACTCCGGGTTTTGATTGTGCATGTTATCGGCCTGCTCTGCTTGTTCAAACTGTGTTCCACAGCAACAGGCATGGCTAAAACAAACAAAGGACACTCTAAGCCAGGGGTGTCCAAACTCTGTCCTGGAGGGCCACTGTCCTGTAGTGTTTCGCTTTAACCAGCTCCAAAGACCCGCCTGGAAGGTTCTAGTCTGCCTGGTCAGACCTTGATTAGCTGATTCAGGTGTGTCTTCAGCCCGGCTAGCTCAGTCGGTAGAGCATGAGACTCTTAATCTCAGGGTCGTGGGTTCGAGCCCCGTTGGGCGTTTCTCTTTGCTTTCTCTCACTTCCCAGCAGACCCTCAGTTTTCAGCGAGTCTCTTGACCTGAGTTTGCTAACGCAGGAGGCGTGTGTTGTCTCAGCTGTGTGGCACGCAGGCGCTGATTGTTTTCTCCACATGGCGCACCTAGCAGGTCTCTGTGGCGCAACTGGTTAGCAGCGTTCGGCTGTTAACCGAAGGTTGGTGGTTCGAGCCCACCCAGGGACGAAGGAAGTTTTTCGCTGCCATTCCGCCATGTGTCCATAAGCTTCGAATTTGCTTTACGAGCCACCTGCCCACTCCGTTTCGCGTGAAATTTGGGCACTGATAAAGACCGCCACAAGCTCGCAGCAGCCGGCTAGCTCAGTCGGTGAGCATGAGACTCTTAATCTCAGGGTCGTGGGTTCGAGCCCCACGTTGGGCGATTCTTTTGGCTTTTGTCACTTCCCAGCAGACCCTCAGTTTTCAGCGAGTCTCTTGACCTGAGTTTGCCAGCGCGGGAGGCGTGTGGCGTCTCACGGAGCTGATTTTTTGCCACCGCACTCCAGACCAACACACCTCGCGGGTCTCTGTGGCGCAACTGGTTAGCAGCGTTCGGCTGTTAACCGAAGGTTGGTGGTTCGAGCCCACCAGGGACGAAGGAAGCTTTTGCTGCCATTCCGCCATGTCGGCAAGCTTCGGATTTAGAACACGAGCCACCTGCCCACTAGCGCAGCGTTCACAGCTTTGTCAGTTGCCTTGTGTTAAAGAAGACAGAGGTGCTAGGTGAAGGTTTGTATCAGCTCAAGTTTGCAGTGGCATGTACATGGCGTGTTCATGTTTTGTTCCGGGTGGTGGAGGCCCGTGTTCCAGGAGGTCCTGCTCAAAACCTCCTCTAGGAGCAGCAGAAAATGCCATGAAAATCACATTCAAATAATATAGTGTCGGAATCTGCAAACTGCATTCACGCAGCGGGACAGAACACCATGCCTGGAGCGTTTGTGGAGCTGCCTGAACCTGTAGCCTATCAGGCTTTCGGACAAGAGGTCAATCGATTTGGCGCTTCTATATGTACTAGAATCTTTGTATTTTCAGATTCGGTTGGAGGTTGGGTCCTCCGATTTTTGCTGTTTGGCTCACTTTTGCCTTTGGAAATTAGGAGAAGTTTGCCTTCAGTGACCACGCTCTCTCTCTCTCTCTCTCTCTATCTCTTGCCACAGATGGAAGCAGAACTTTAACTCCGGGTTTTGATTGTGCATGTTATCGGCCTGCTCTGCTTGTTCAAACTGTGTTCCACAGCAACAGGCATAGCTAAAACAAACAAAGGACACTCTAAGCCAGGGGTGTCCAAACTCTGTCCTGGAGGGCCACTGTCCTGTAGTGTTTCGCTTTAACCAGCTCCAAAGACCCGCCTGGAAGGTTCTAGTCTGCCTGGTCAGACCTTGATTAGCTGATTCAGGTGTGTCTTCAGCCCGGCTAGCTCAGTCGGTAGAGCATGAGACTCTTAATCTCAGGGTCGTGGGTTCGAGCCCCACGTTGGGCGTTTCTCTTTGCTTTCTCTCACTTCCCAGCAGACCCTCAGTTTCCAGCGAGTCTCTTGACCTGAGTTTGCTAACGCAGGAGGCGTGTGTTGTCTCAGCTGTGTGGCACGCAGGCGCTGATTGTTTTCTCCACATGGCGCACCTAGCAGGTCTCTGTGGCGCAACTGGTTAGCGCGTTCGGCTGTTAACGAAAGGTTGGTGGTTCGAGCCCACCCAGGGGCGAAGGAAGCTTTTGCTGCCATTCCGCCATGTGTCCGCAAGCTTCGAATTTGCTTTACGAGCCACCTGCCCACTCCGTTTCGGCGTGAAATTTGGGCACTGATAAAGACCGCCACAAGCTCGCAGCAGCCGGCTAGCTCAGTCGGTGAGCATGAGACTCTTAATCTCAGGGTCGTGGGTTCGAGCCCCGTTGGGCGATTCTTTTGGCTTTTGTCACTTCCCAGCAGACCCTCAGTTTTCAGCGAGTCTCTTGACCTGAGTTTGCCAGCGCAGAGGCGTGTGGCGTCTCACGGAGCTGATTTTTTGCCACCGCACTCCAGACCAACACACCTCGCGGGTCTCTGTGGCGCAACCCGGTTAGCGCGTTCGGCTGTTAACGAAAGGTTGGTGGTTCGAGCCCACCCAGGGACGAAGGAAGCTTTTGCTGCCATTCCGCCGTAATGTCGGCAAGCTTCCGGATTTAGAACACGAGCCACCTGCCCACTAGCGCAGCGTTCACAGCTTTGTCAGTTGCCTTGTGTTAAAAGACAGAGGTGCTAGGTGAAGGTTTGTATCAGCTCAAGTTTGCAGTGGCATGTACATGGCGTGTTCATGTTTTGTTCGGGTGGTGGAGGCCCGTGTTCCAGGAGGTCCTGCTCAAAACCTCCTCTAGGAGCAGCAGAAAATGCCATGAAAATCACATTCAAATAATATAGTGTCGGAATCTGCAAACTGCATTCACGCAGCGGGACAGAACACCATGCCTGGAGCGTTTGTGGAGCTGCCTGAACCTGTAGCCTATCAGGCTTTCGGACAAGAGGTCAATCGATTTGGCGCTTCTATATGTACTAGAATCTTTGTATTTTCAGATTCGGTTGGAGGTTGGGTCCTCCGATTTTTGCTGTTTGGCTCACTTTTGCCTTTGGAAATTAGGAAGTTTGCCTTCAGTGACCACGCTCTCTCTCTCTCTCTCTCTATCTCTTGCCACAGATGGAAGCGGAACTTTAACTCCGGGTTTTGATTGTGCATGTTATCGGCCTGCTCTGCTTGTTCAAACTGTGTTCCACAGCAACAGGCATGGCTAAAACAAACAAAGGACACTCTAAGCCAGGGGTGTCCAAACTCTGTCCTGGAGGGCCACTGTCCTGTAGTGTTTCGCTTTAACCAGCTCCAAAGACCCGCCTGGAAGGTTCTAGTCTGCCTGGTCAGACCTTGATTAGCTGATTCAGGTGTGTCTTCAGCCCGGCTAGCTCAGTCGGTGAGCATGAGACTCTTAATCTCAGGGTCGTGGGTTCGAGCCCCACGTTGGGCGTTTCTCTTTGCTTTCTCTCACTTCCCAGCAGACCCTCAGTTTTCAGCGAGTCTCTTGACCTGAGTTTGCTAACGCAGGAGGCGTGTGTTGTCTCAGCTGTGTGGCACGCACGGCGCTGATTGTTTTCTCCACATGGCGCACCTAGCAGGTCTCTGTGGCGCAACTGGTTAGCGTTCGGCTGTTAACGAAGGTTGGTGGTTCGAGCCCACCCAGGGACGAAGGAAGTTTTTGCTGCCATTCCGCCATGTGTCCATAGCTTCCGAATTTGCTTTACGAGCCACCTGCCCACTCCGTTTCGGCGTGAAATTTGGGCACTGATAAAGACCGCCACAAGCTCGCAGCAGCCGGCTAGCTCAGTCGGTGAGCATGAGACTCTTAATCTCAGGGTCGTGGGTTCGAGCCACGTTGGGCGATTCTTTTGGCTTTTGTCACTTCCCAGCAGACCCTCAGTTTTCAGCGAGTCTCTTGACCTGAGTTTGCCAGCGCAGGAGGCGTGTGGCGTCTCACGGGCTGATTTTTTGCCACCGCACTCCAGACCAACACACCTCGCAGGTCTCTGTGGCGCAACCCGGTTAGCGCGTTCGGCTGTTAACGAAGGTTGGTGGTTCGAGCCCACCAGGGACGAAGGAAGCTTTTGCTGCCATTCCGCCGTAATGTCGGCAAGCTTCGGTTAGAACACGAGCCACCTGCCCACTAGCGCAGCGTTCACAGCTTTGTCAGTTGCCTTGTGTTAAAGAAGACAGAGGGTGCTAGGTGAAGGTTTGTATCAGCTCAAGTTTGCAGTGGCATGTACATGGCGTGTTCATGTTTTGTTCGGGTGGTGGAGGCCCGTGTTCCAGGAGGTCCTGCTCAAAACCTCCTCTAGGAGCAGCAGAAAATGCCATGAAAATCACATTCAAATAATATAGTGTCGGAATCTGCAAACTGCATTCACGCATGGCGGGACAGAACACCATGCCTGGAGCGTTTGTGGAGCTGCCTGAACCTGTAGCCTATCAGGCTTTCGGACAAGAGGTCAATCGATTTGGCGCTTCTATATGTACTAGAATCTTTGTATTTTCAGATTCGGTTGGAGGTTGGGTCCTCCGATTTTTGCTGTTTGGCTCACTTTTGCCTTTGGAAATTAGGAGAAGTTTGCCTTCAGTGACCACGCTCTCTCTCTCTCTCTCTCTCTCTATCTCTTGCCACAGATGGAAGCGGAACTTTAACTCCGGGTTTTGATTGTGCATGTTATCGGCCTGCTCTGCTTGTTCAAACTGTGTTCCACAGCAACAGGCATGGCTAAAACAAACAAAGGACACTCTAAGCCAGGGGTGTCCAAACTCTGTCCTGGAGGGCCACTGTCCTGTAGTGTTTCGCTATAACCAGCTCCAAAGACCCGCCTGGAAGGTTCTAGTCTGCCTGGTCAGACCTTGATTAGCTGATTCAGGTGTGTCTTCAGCCCGGCTAGCTCAGTCGGTGAGCATGAGACTCTTAATCTCAGGGTCGTGGGTTCGAGCCCCGTTGGGCGTTTCTCTTTGCTTTCTCTCACTTCCCAGCAGACCCTCAGTTTTCAGCGAGTCTCTTGACCTGAGTTTGCTAACGCAGAGGCGTGTGTTGTCTCAGCTGTGTGGCACGCAGGCGCTGATTGTTTTCTCCACATGGCGCACCTAGCAGGTCTCTGTGGCGCAACTGGTTAGCGCGTTCGGCTGTTAACCGAAGGTTGGTGGTTCGAGCCCACCCAGGGACGAAGGAAGTTTTTCGCTGCCATTCCGCCATGTGTCCATAGCTTCGAATTTGCTTTACGAGCCACCTGCCCACTCCGTTTCGGCGTGAAATTTGGGCACTGATAAAGACCGCCACAAGCTCGCAGCAGCCCGGCTAGCTCAGTCGGTAGAGCATGAGACTCTTAATCTCAGGGTCGTGGGTTCGAGCCCCACGTTGGGCGATTCTTTTGGCTTTTGTCACTTCCCAGCAGACCCTCAGTTTTCAGCGAGTCTCTTGACCTGAGTTTGCCAGCGCGGGAGGCGTGTGGCGTCTCACGGGCTGATTTTTTGCCACCGCACTCCAGACCAACACACCTCGCGGGTCTCTGTGGCGCAACCCGGTTAGCGCGTTCGGCTGTTAACGAAGGTTGGTGGTTCGAGCCCACCAGGGGCGAAGGAAGCTTTTGCTGCCATTCCGCCATGTGTCGGCAAGCTTCCGGTTAGAACACGAGCCACCTGCCCACTAGCGCAGCGTTCACAGCTTTGTCAGTTGCCTTGTGTTAAAGAAGACAGAGGGTGCTAGGTGAAGGTTTGTATCAGCTCAAGTTTGCAGTGGCATGTACATGGCGTGTTCATGTTTTGTTCCGGGTGGTGGAGGCCCGTGTTCCAGGGAGGTCCTGCTCAAAACCTCCTCTAGGAGCAGCAGAAAATGCCATGAAAATCACATTCAAATAATATAGTGTCGGAATCTGCAAACTGCATTCACGCAGCGGGACAGAACACCATGCCTGGAACGTTTGTGGAGCTGCCTGAACCTGTAGCCTATCAGGCTTTCGGACAAGAGGTCAATCGATTTGGCGCGCTTCTATATGTACTAGAATCTTTGTATTTTCAGATTCCGGTTGGAGGTTGGGTCCTCCGATTTTTGCTGTTTGGCTCACTTTTTGCCTTTGGAAATTAGGAGAAGTTTGCCTTCAGTGACCACGCTCTCTCTCTCTCTCTCTCTCTCTCTATCTCTTGCCACAGATGGAAACGGAACTTTAACTCCGGGTTTTGATTGTGCATGTTATCGGCCTGCTCTGCTTGTTCAAACTGTGTTCCACAGCAACAGGCATGGCTAAAACAAACAAAGGACACTCTAAGCCAGGGGTGTCCAAACTCTGTCCTGGAGGGCCACTGTCCTGTAGTGTTTCGCTTTAACCAGCTCCAAAGACCCGCCTGGAAGGTTCTAGTCTGCCTGGTCAGACCTTGATTAGCTGATTCAGGTGTGTCTTCAGCCCGGCTAGCTCAGTCGGTAGAGCATGAGACTCTTAATCTCAGGGTCGTGGGTTCGAGCCCCGTTGGGCGTTTCTCTTTGCTTTCTCTCACTTCCCAGCAGACCCTCAGTTTTCAGCGAGTCTCTTGACCTGAGTTTGCTAACGCAGGAGGCGTGTGTTGTCTCAGCTGTGTGGCACGCAGGCGCTGATTGTTTTCTCCACATGGCGCACCTAGCAGGTCTCTGTGGCGCAACTGGTTAGCGTTCGGCTGTTAACGAAGGTTGGTGGTTCGAGCCCACCCAGGGACGAAGGAAGTTTTTGCTGCCATTCCGCCATGTGTCCATAGCTTCGAATTTGCTTTACGAGCCACCTGCCCACTCCGTTTGGCGTGAAATTTGGGCACTGATAAAGACCGCCACAAGCTCGCAGCAGCCGGCTAGCTCAGTCGGTGAGCATGAGACTCTTAATCTCAGGGTCGTGGGTTCGAGCCACGTTGGGCGATTCTTTTGGCTTTTGTCACTTCCCAGCAGACCCTCAGTTTTCAGCGAGTCTCTTGACCTGAGTTTGCCAGCGCGGGAGGCGTGTGGCGTCTCACGGGCTGATTTTTTGCCACCGCACTCCAGACCAACACACCTCGCGGGTCTCTGTGGCGCAACCCGGTTAGCGCGTTCGGCTGTTAACCGAAGGTTGGTGGTTCGAGCCCACCCAGGGGCGAAGGAAGCTTTTGCTGCCATTCCGCCGTAATGTCGGCAAGCTTCGGATTTAGAACACGAGCCACCTGCCCACTAGCGCGGCGTTCACAGCTTGTCAGTTGCCTTGTGTTAAAGAAGACAGAGGTGCTAGGTGAAGGTTTGTATCAGCTCAAGTTTGCAGTGGCATGTACATGGCGTGTTCATGTTTTGTTCCGGGTGGTGGAGGCCCGTGTTCCAGGAGGTCCTGCTCAAAACCTCCTCTAGGAGCAGCAGAAAATGCCATGAAAATCACATTCAAATAATATAGTGTCGGAATCTGCAAACTGCATTCACGCAGCGGGACAGAACACCATGCCTGGAGCGTTTGTGGAGCTGCCTGAACCTGTAGCCTATCAGGCTTTCGGACAAGAGGTCAATCGATTTGGCGCTTCTATATGTACTAGAATCTTTGTATTTTCAGATTCGGTTGGAGGTTGGGTCCTCCGATTTTTGCTGTTTGGCTCACTTTTGCCTTTGGAAATTAGGAAGTTTGCCTTCAGTGACCACGCTCTCTCTCTCTCTCTCTCTCTCTATCTCTTGCCACAGATGGAAGCGGAACTTTAACTCCGGGTTTTGATTGTGCATGTTATCGGCCTGCTCTGCTTGTTCAAACTGTGTTCCACAGCAACAGGCATAGCTAAAACAAACAAAGGACACTCTAAGCCAGGGGTGTCCAAACTCTGTCCTGGAGGGCCACTGTCCTGTAGTGTTTCGCTATAACCAGCTCAAAAGACCCGCCTGGAAGGTTCTAGTCTGCCTGGTCAGACCTTGATTAGCTGATTCAGGTGTGTCTTCAGCCCGGCTAGCTCAGTCGGTGAGCATGAGACTCTTAATCTCAGGGTCGTGGGTTCGAGCCCCACGTTGGGCGTTTCTCTTTGCTTTCTCTCACTTCCCAGACCCTCAGTTTTCAGCGAGTCTCTTGACCTGGGTTTGCTAACGCAGGAGGCGTGTGTTGTCTCAGCTGTGTGGCACGCAGGCGCTGATTGTTTTCTCCACATGGCGCACCTAGCAGGTCTCTGTGGCGCAACTGGTTAGCGCGTTCGGCTGTTAACGAAGGTTGGTGGTTCGAGCCACCCAGGGACGAAGGAAGTTTTTCGCTGCCATTCCGCCATGTGTCCATAGCTTCGAATTTGCTTTACGAGCCACCTGCCCACTCCGTTTCGCGTGAAATTTGGGCACTGATAAAGACCGCCACAAGCTCGCAGCAGCCCGGCTAGCTCAGTCGGTGAGCATGAGACTCTTAATCTCAGGGTCGTGGGTTCGAGCCACGTTGGGCGATTCTTTTGGCTTTTGTCACTTCCCAGCAGACCCTCAGTTTTCAGCGAGTCTCTTGACCTGAGTTTGCCAGCGCGGGAGGCGTGTGGCGTCTCACGGAGCTGATTTTTTGCCACCGCACTCCAGACCAACACACCTCGCAGGTCTCTGTGGCGCAACCGGTTAGCGCGTTCGGCTGTTAACCGAAGGTTGGTGGTTCGAGCCCACCCAGGGACGAAGGAAGCTTTTGCTGCCATTCCGCCATGTGTCGGCAAGCTTCGGATTTAGAACACGAGCCACCTGCCCACTAGCGCGGCGTTCACAGCTTTGTCAGTTGCCTTGTGTTAAAGAAGACAGAGGTGCTAGGTGAAGGTTTGTATCAGCTCAAGTTTGCAGTGGCATGTACATGGCGTGTTCATGTTTTGTTCCGGGTGGTGGAGGCCCGTGTTCCAGGAGGTCCTGCTCAAAACCTCCTCTAGGAGCAGCAGAAAATGCCATGAAAATCACATTCAAATAATATAGTGTCGGAATCTGCAAACTGCATTCACGCAGCGGGACAGAACACCATGCCTGGAGCGTTTGTGGAGCTGCCTGAACCTGTAGCCTATCAGGCTTTCGGACAAGAGGTCAATCGATTTGGCGCTTCTATATGTACTAGAATCTTTGTATTTTCAGATTCCGGTTGGAGGTTGGGTCCTCCGATTTTTGCTGTTTGGCTCACTTTTGCCTTTGGAAATTAGGAGAAGTTTGCCTTCAGTGACCACGCTCTCTCTCTCTCTATCTCTTGCCACAGATGGAAGCGGAACTTTAACTCCGGGTTTTGATTGTGCATGTTATCGGCCTGCTCTGCTTGTTCAAACTGTGTTCCACAGCAACAGGCATGGCTAAAACAAACAAAGGACACTCTAAGCCAGGGGTGTCCAAACTCTGTCCTGGAGGGCCACTGTCCTGTAGTGTTTCGCTATAACCAGCTCCAAAGACCCGCCTGGAAGGTTCTAGTCTGCCTGGTCAGACCTTGATTAGCTGATTCAGGTGTGTCTTCAGCCCGGCTAGCTCAGTCGGTAGAGCATGAGACTCTTAATCTCAGGGTCGTGGGTTCGAGCCACGTTGGGCGATTCTTTTGGCTTTTGTCACTTCCCAGCAGACCCTCAGTTTCCAGCGAGTCTCTTGACCTGAGTTTGCTAACGCAGAGGCGTGTGTTGTCTCAGCTGTGTGGCACGCAGGCGCTGATTGTTTTCTCCACATGGCGCACCTAGCAGGTCTCTGTGGCGCAACTGGTTAGCGTTCGGCTGTTAACGAAGGTTGGTGGTTCGAGCCCACGTTGGGCGATTCTTTTGGCTTTTGTCACTTCCCAGCAGACCCTCAGTTTTCAGCGAGTCTCTTGACCTGGGTTTGCTAACGCAGAGGCGTGTGTTGTCTCAGCTGTGTGGCACGCAGGCGCTGATTGTTTTCTCCACATGAGCGCACCTAGCAGGTCTCTGTGGCGCAACTGGTTAGCGCGTTCGGCTGTTAACGAAGGTTGGTGGTTCGAGCCACCCAGGGACGAAGGAAGTTTTTGCTGCCATTCCGCCATGTGTCCGCAAGCTTCGAATTTGCTTTACGAGCCACCTGCCCACTCCGTTTGGCGTGAAATTTGGGCACTGATAAAGACCGCCACAAGCTCGCAGCAGCCGGCTAGCTCAGTCGGTAGAGCATGAGACTCTTAATCTCAGGGTCGTGGGTTCGAGCCCACGTTGGGCGATTCTTTTGGCTTTTGTCACTTCCCAGCAGACCCTCAGTTTTCAGCGAGTCTCTTGACCTGAGTTTGCCAACGCAGGAGGCGTGTGGCGTCTCACGGAGCTGATTTTTTGCCACCGCACTCCAGACCAACACACCTCGCAGGTCTCTGTGGCGCAACTGGTTAGCGCGTTCGGCTGTTAACGAAGGTTGGTGGTTGAGCCCACCCAGGGGCGAAGGAAGCTTTTGCTGCCATTCCGCCATGTGTCCATAGCTTCGAATTTGCTTTACGAGCCACCTGCCCACTCCGTTTGGCGTGAAATTTGGGCACTGATAAAGACCGCCACAAGCTCGCAGCAGCCGGCTAGCTCAGTCGGTGAGCATGAGACTCTTAATCTCAGGGTCGTGGGTTCGAGCCCACCAGGGACGAAGGAAGCTTTTGCTGCCATTCCGCCGTAATGTCGGCAAGCTTCCGGATTTAGAACACGAGCCAC
>NW_026704916.1:0-14566 GCF_012432095.1 Onychostoma macrolepis
TAAGGGTATTTTGATCTAGGGGTAAAATGGGTAGGTTTAGGAATGGTGTAGTTATGTCCATAAGGGGTAAAATGGGTAGGTTTTGGGTATGTTAGTGGTATGTCTGTATAATATAGATATGTCAGTTATAATATAATAATCTCACTCTCTTAAAGGACAGGAATACAATTCTCCATGGCTCTCAACCATCTCTTAGGCCTCATTCAATCCTCTTGGATACAACGTGTTGAGTCTGTTTATCCAAAACCCTTCTGCCCTTAGTCTGTCCTTAGACTCCACAGAGGGTTAGTTTGTAGTACAGTTGCTCTAAGAGAGGAGAGACCATGTACTAAAAATGTTGGATCAAAACCTCCGCTTGTGTATTTTATGGAGGATGTTATGAGTGTGTTGATATATTCTCGTTCTCACCTCATTTTTAGTCTGTCCGACATACTGTTTTTGCACTTTGTGCAGAAAATTAGGTGAACACAATTTGGTGTCTGGAGAGAGTTCTGTCGACCTGATAAATTTGCTTCGTGGTTACATTTTTTATCCATTTTAGAGCCAGATAGTATTTACACGGTCTTCGCTTTTCCGGTTTTATTTTTAACTTTACTTTGCACTAAAATATCTAATAAGTTTGTGTTTCTTTTGTACGCGATTGGTTTGTGTCTTTGTAAAATCTCTGTGTCCTCTAAAATTTGGAGAAATTTTGTTTGATAGTTGAATTGAGTTGTTTACTTTGAATGAATAAAAGGCCACTAAAGGCACTATTTTTGTCTCACCAGTTTGAGTTGGCGGTTTGGGGTTGTTATGGATTTAAGGAAGTTTCTGAGGACTGATCTTAAAATCCTCTCCGTATCCTCTATCTTTCAGTGCTTTAAAAGTACTTTTGTGGCTTTTATGAACTCATTCTCTTCGAGCAGATTCGATGGAATCTTAAAAGCTGGGATTTTATAATTCCTTTAAAGGTATGCCGGGGATGAAAGCTGTTTTATGTAAGAGACAATGAGTGTCCGCTTTTAAAGTACACACGGTAGTCCAGTTTGTTGCTTTCCTCAAATTTAGTGCCTTTATAGGTTACTACATCCAGAAAGTTAACTTCTGCTGTTCAACTCATACTTCACTGTGATAGATGTCTGATGTGTGTTTAGATGCTCAATAAATTTGATAAACTCTTCTCTCGAATGCTCCCAGACACCCCAAATGTCGTCTAAAAATCTGTAATAGGCGAACGGTTTATGAGTGGCTGTCGCCAGCGTCTCTTCCCAGTGCGCCATGAAGATGTTTGCGCACGAGGGTGCGAATTTCTTACCCATGGCAGTGCCCTTGGTTTGGAGGAAAAATCTAGAATCGAACTCAAGTCATTTTGGTCAAATTAATCTCTAATAGTTTCAAGATGTACTCGTCGGGTCTACTGCCATGGGGAAATTTATTCATGCACTCTCAGACGGCCGACAAGCTCGCCTCCGCCTCGATGTTGGTGTAGAGACTGTCAACATCGATAGTGAAAACAGGCGTCAGTGGGAATCCTCAGGTCTTTTGTTTTTTCAATAAAGTCATACGTGTCTCTCAAATAGCTCGGATGCTTTTGTGACATGGGGTTCAAGTGGTACTCAATGAATTCTGCGGTATTGTACGTTTCGCTGTTACAATCCGATACAATGGGCCTTCAGGCGGCACTTTGCCGGCCGGCTCCATTTTTCTTTCTTTATGGATCTTTGGTAAAAGATAAAACCTGCGTGCCCTTGGCACGGCAGGGCCTGCGAGGTATTCCCACTGCTTTCTGTTAATAATCTTTCTGTCACACATCTCCTCAAGTATTTCTTCCACCTCGACTTTAGTTTGTGGGTAGATTGGTTCATCGAGAGGAATATAATGGTCCATGGCTCTCAACCATCTCTTAGGCCTCATTCAATCCTCTTGGATACAAGGTGTTGAGTCTGTTTATCCAAAACCCTTCTGCCCTTAGTCTGTCCCTTAGACTCCACAGAGGGTTAGTTTGTAGTACAGTTGCTCTAAGAGGAGACCATGTACTAAGAAATGTTGGATCAGAAACCTCCGTTTGTGTATTTTATGGAGGATGTTATGAGTGTGCTGATATATTCTCGTTCTCACCTCATTTTTAGTCTGTCCGACATACTGTTTTTTGCACTTTGTGCAGAAAATTAGGTAGACACAATTTCGGGTGTCTGGAGAGAGAGTTCTGTCGACCTGATAAATTTGTTTCGTGGTTACATTTTTTATCCATTTTAGAGCCAGATAGTATTTGCACGGTCTTCGTTTTCGGTTTTATTTTAACTTTACTTTGCACTAAAATATCTAATAAGTTTGTGTTTCTTTTTATGCGCTTGTGATTGGTTTGATTGGTTTATGTCTTTGTAAAATCTCTGTGTCCTCTAAAGATTTGGAGAAATTTTGTTTGATAGCCGAATTGAGTTGTTTACTTTGGAATGAATAAAAGGCCACTAAAGGCACTATTCTTGTTTCCCCAGTTTGAGTTGGCGGTTTGGAGTTATTTATGGATTTAAGGAAGTTTCTGAGGACTGATCTTAAAAATCCTCTACTGTATCCTCTATCTTTCAGTGCTTTAAAGAGTACTTTTGTGGCTTTTATGAACTCATTCTCTTCCGAGCAGATTCGATGGAATCTTAAAAGCTGGGATTTTATAATTCCTTTAAAGGTATGCCGGGGATGAAAGCTGTTTTTATGTAAGAGACAATGAGTGTCCGTTTCTTTAAAGTACACACGGTAGTCCAGTTTGTTGCTTTCCTCAAATTTAGTGCCTTTATAGGTTACTACATCCAGAAAGTTAACTTCTCTGCTGTTCAACTCATACTTCACTGTGATAGATGTCTGATGTGTGTTTAGATGCTCAATAAATTTGATAAACTCTTCTCTCGAATGCTCCCAGACACCCCAAATGTCGTCTAAAAATCTGTAATAGGCGAACGGTTTATGAGTGGCTGTCGCCAGCGCGGTCTCTTCCCAGTGCGCCATGAAGATGTTTGCGTACGAGGGTGCGAATTTCTTACCCATGGCAGTGCCCTTGGTTTGGAGGAAAAATCTAGAATCGAACTCGAAGTCATTTTTGGTCAAATTAATCTCTAATAGTTTCAAGATGTACTCATCGGGTCTACTGCCATGGGGAAATTTATTCATGCACTCTCGTACGGCCGACAAGCCTGCCTCCGTCTCGATGTTGGTGTAAAGACTGTCAACATCGATAGTGAAGAGCAGGGCGTCAGTGGGAATCCTCAGGTCTTTTGTCTTTTCAATAAAGTCATACGTGTCTCTCAAATAGCTCGGATGCTTTTGTGACATGGGGTTCAAGTGGTACTCAATGAATTCTGCGGTATTGTACGTTTCGCTGTTACAATCCGATACAATGGGCCTTCCAGGCGGCACTTTGCTCGGCCGGCTCCATTTTTCTCTTTCTTTATGGATCTTTGGTAAAAGATAAAACCTGCGTGCCCTTGGCACGGCAGGGCCTGCGAGGTATTCCCACTGCTTTCTGTTAATAATCTTTCTGTCACACATCTCCTCAAGTATTTCTTCCACCTCGATTTTAGTTTGTGGGTAGATTGGTTCATCGAGAGGAATATAATGGTCCGTGTTCTCTAACTGTTTCATTCCCTCCCACAAGTAATCTTTCTTATCTAAAAGTACTATAGCGTTGCCTTTATCGGCTGGTTTTATGATGATCTCCGTATTGTTTTTGAGTAGATTGAGGGCCCGTTCTTCTCCTCGGGTCAGATTGGGTTCCTCTCTCCAGCTCCAGTGCAGATGTCGAAACGCATGTAGGTCAGCATCAATGATCTTATGGATCTGTGTCGGCAGTTTCGAGAGAGAAGGTGTCCAATCTGAACCGAACGTGAAGGGTGTCTTTTCTTTCGTCTTTTTCTTTTTCTCAAAGAAGGCCTCTAATTTGATCCTCCTGTGATATTTTTGTAAATCTTTTAATAATTCAATCTTTAATGTTTTCTGATTTCTAGGTGCTGGTACAAATGACAGCCCTTTCAATAAAAGTGATTCTTGTGATTTTGTGAGATGGAATGAAGCAGTCAGATTAACAATGAGTTTTTCAGTGCTATTTATTTGCCTGATGGACCTGGCCAGTTTAACTGGTGCGCCCAGTGTTCAAGGATGGCCTTGGCGGTCCCTGTGGTCCAGTGGATTAAATCCTGTTCCACTTTGAACCTGTCGTGTGGGAGTTTTTCTATGTATACTAACGTTTCTCTTATGTACTCATTTACATCGTCTAGATGCATTCTTTCCTCCCACACCAGTAGCTCAGAATAATTAATGACAGGGAAATACAGCCGAGCGTTAGGCAACCTGTTTCTTGCCATCTTATACGTGCGCTGTATTTCCTTGGTGGTATTCTGCACACACCTTTGCGTTCTGTTGTTTATGCCAAAAGAGAATATGACCATCTCAGGCTGCACCGTTATCGTGGCCTTTTCAATCAGGTTTCCCGCATGCTGAAACTTAGCTCCCGGGAAACTGTCTATTTGTAGGTCTTCGTAATTGAAATTTCTCATTTTAGACACATTGGAGTCCCCTATTATTACGTATTTCTTTCTGAGGGTTAGACTCCAGTCTTGGTTTTTTCTAGTTGTGTTTATATGTCTATTCACTGTGTTCACAGGCCCGGGTCTCTCCTGTACCTCAGAGAAGGCTTGGTTCAGCATGCGGGTAACTCGATTTAATCCCTCTGTGTCAGTCTCACTCTCTTCCTCTAACACTCTCTGTCCTTCTCTTAAGAATCGTGAGAGTGCTGAGCAAGGACCCGGGGACCCCTCTGACTCTTCCGAGTCCTCCGAAAAGAGGAAGGGTGAAGCTACGAGCCTGGTGAGAGACAGCTTAGAGGTCGGTGGTCTGTCATCAGTGTTCTTTTTCTTTTCGGTATGTTTCTGGGGGGTTACGTTATCGTTTATCACGATCGCGTCGTCTTTCTTATTTAAGACGTTTTCTGTGTTAACCGCCTCCACCCGAGCGCCGTCCTCAACAGCTGTTTCTCGCTCAGGCTCATTCCCCGTTTCTATCTCCACCAGCACCTCAGTGGCACCCCTTCTGGAAGTTCTCTGTTCCAGGGGCTCTTGGCGTCTGGCGGGTGTTGATGTTGGCGTGAGAGGTCGAGGCTCCTCAGGAGGATTTTCCTCCGCATCGAACGACCAGTCACCCCTCCTGGCAGGGGTGTGTGAGGGGTCTGGTGCGTTCAGCGGTGAGGTCTGCGTGTTCACAGTGATCCTCTCCTGCCTCGTTGTCTGTATCACTGTCTCTGTTTGTCTATTAGTGTCTGTTTGTCTGATAGTGTCTGCATGTGTCTGTGCTTCCGTGTTCATCTGTGCCACATAGAGGGCCTCCACTTTTTCTAGCACCTCTTCGCTCAGTCTCTCACGAAAGTTTTTTCTCGCCCAGTTCGAAGCCACCTCAAACGCTTTTTTCCAATCTGCTTGATTGGTTCTTTCCTCCAGTTCTGCTAGAATTTCGTTTATGTGGGCCTCGTAGTGTTCCTCTAAAATTATCTGGGTGTTATGCAGCCAGTTTCTGGCATTACCTTCTAACAGCTCCTCCGTTTTTTTGGAGGGGGCAGCTGGTTTAATGGTATCGATCAGAAACTGTGCTATTTTTCGGAACCCAGTAGGTGTGTTATCTTTGATTTTGGTCGTTACATTCTGCAGATGGTGCACTGCACGTATTAGCTCATAAGTTAGTTTCATGGCGAGCTTTAACCTGGGCGAGGGAGGTGTATAATCAGGATTTCTATCCATATTTGAGTCATTTTGACGCCCTCCCCTCCTGTTGTTATTTCTGGGGAGGAAGCGGTTCTCTCTATCTCTTTGTATGTTGTATGTGTTGTGTGTCGTGTTTGTGTCTCTTTGGTTCCTGTTCTCCGTGGCCATTGGTGCTCTAGACCTTCTGGCTGTTGGTCGAGCAGAGTTATAGTAAACATCACGTCTTGCTCTGATGTTTGGTCTGGGGTCTAATGGTTCAAAGTCGTGATTGTCGTACTCTGTGCGTTGATCTTGTCTAAATCTGTCCCCAGTGCTGTATGCGTGTTGGTCATTTGTGTTTGTGTGTTGATAGAATCTGTCGGTGTCCGCACCGTATCTCTGCTGGTTGTTAAACCTGTTGAGATTGCTTCTTTCAGAGATATTTCTGTCAAATTTAGATAAAGCTCTCTCATGTTGCGGATACTCGGGTTCCATCAAAATGCCAACCGTGTTTTTATTTTTGTTATGACCCTTTCTGTTTTTTTTATTTTTATTTTTCGTCTGATTTATCTGATGCACCAACTGGTCCGGTCTCCTCAGTGTTGTGTTTCTTTCATCCCACTGATCATAAATCTTATCCCTATAATCATCTTCAGGAAAGATCTGTGATGGTTCTCGTGTTCTATTATTCGTTCTATTTGTGTTATTATATCTGAGGTCACGGTTGGTGTTTATAGGGTCAAGTTCAGTGTATCTGTTGTCACGTCCGGTATAAGTGTTGTCATATTCGGTAGATTTGTCATGTCTGGTGTTTATTTCTTTTTGAACAAAGTCAAAGATTGTTGGCAGGCGGCGTCCGCCCCTGCCTGTGTTTCCAGACCCCCTGTGTGATAGAGCGGTCTGTGTACGTGTGTTAAAGAGAGCTCTCCCATTCCATCCACGACGGGCATTCTGCTGGAAATCCCTGTATCCAGGGTCCCTGCTCTCCCACCTTCGTGGCCCTTGGGGATTATTCTCTCTTTGTTGTGCTACATAGGATGTAGAGTAAAACTCCCTTCCTTTGAAGGCTGGAGGATTATTTAATCGGATACGTGTGTGAGGGGTTTCTCCCCTCTGTCTGTATCTCTGATAATCATACATCACAGCTTTATGAAAGGTAGGAAGTTTGTAATAAATGAGAAATAGAAATAAAAATAAAAAATAATATTTTCTTCAAAATAAAATTGTAAGATGAAAAAAAGTGAAAGAAAAAGGAATTCCTCTATTTGAAACAGACGCTTTCTCTGTGCCTCTGCGACGTTTCGAAGTGTAGTCACTTCTTCTTCAGGCTAGCTACAGTAAAAGCGTCGTAGAGTATCTTTTTCTATCAATCAGCAACAATAAACACGAGGGTCAGATGTTGACGGCTCGAGCGATTCAGAACGAATGATTGTGAAGTCGCCCCCGCAACAATATATCACTCGCGGTGACGTCATCACCCCGCGACCCCTCCCCTCGCCGATTTATCACAAAAACATGAATAAATATATGTTTATAAATATGAATTTCGGTAATCAGGGTATCAAAAAATTCGTCTATACATTTTACATCACATCATGTGCTTCTTATGTTTCTAGAGCGCTGCCCTCGATCGCGATCTCGAAAAACGTGAGTAAACATATGTTTATAAATATGAATCTCATTAATCAGGGTATCAAAAAATTCCTCTATTCCTTCCACATCACATCATGTGCTTTGTGTATTTTTAGAACGTTGCCCTCGATCGCGATCCCGAAAATACTGTTTCTCCCGATGTTAAACTGTTGCAAACTCAACTGGAATATTATATTGATAATTAAAATCATCTTTTAGTTGTAAATCGTCCAATGTAGGTCGATTGAACGATTGTGTTGGTGTAAACATGCTGTTTTTTTATCCTTGAGCTCTGTTTTCTTATATCATCATGCTATTTAGGTGGTGTATCTGTCCAAACCAGTAAACATATATATGTTAGAGTTGTATATGAATTATCTTAACTTTGTATCGTCTTATAATCACAGGAAAATTGCTATTTTGGGTGTATTTTTAATCAAATATAATGTTAGATCCATCAGTCGGATTCAAATCTTTTGTTATTTATATTAATTATGTTGTTGAGTTGTTGGATTGTGTTCCATGTGTGTCCAATTAGATAAATTTCTGTCTAATTAATTGATTGTCTATATATATATGCTCTAATTTCCTGTGATCCGCCATTTTGAGACCTAGTCTTTCCAGTCCACTATTTTGTAGCATGATGTTTCTATGTTCCAGTGACTTGCATTTAGGGAGGTTTGTGTTTTTAATCTATGTAAAGTATATTTTTATTCTAGTTGTATGTATTATTAGATGTTTTTGTGAAAAATCAAGCTTATGGTGTGCTCAGTTGCTGTTGCTACAAAAAAATCCTTTAGTAGTTGTTCGGAATTCATAAAATAGTATGTCATGAGATTGCATCCTTCCTGTAAGTGACCTTGTTCTATTTTATCTCCAATAAAGCTCTTTATGAACTTCTACGTGATTTTCATGAGTGTTTTGAAGTGTGGAATGGGTCCAGGCCGTGGGGCCCACCCCAGACCGAACCGAGAGAGTCCAGAGGCGAGGCACGGGCTTGGTTAGGATTAGAAAGAATCCAAGAGTTGAAGCAGCGTCCAGCTCTGGTAAATGCGCAGTCCTTCGTACTCCTTCTGGCCGCTCTCTCGTCTCGGCTGAGGCCCGCCCCACGGCATGAGCCCACCACACTGTAACCGATGTACTTGGCCTTTTATTATTGAGCCACAGATAGTGAGATTTTTAAATGTATGAATGAGTATTATTTTTTAATTATAAGTGTTATTTATTAATGTTTTTATAGGTATTATTTATTAATCCAACCTCCCTACTAAGGGTAGGTTTTAGGTATTTATTAATATTTATGGATAAAATTTGTTTGGGTAATTTATTCGGGGTAGAAAGAGTAGGTTTAGGTTGGATAGGGGTAAAGTTATGTGTCTGGGGGTAAAATGGGTAGGTTTAGGAATGGTGTAGTTATGTCCATGAGGGGTAAAATGGGTAGGTTTGGGTATGTTAGTGGTATGTCTATATAATAGTTATAATATAATAATCTCACTATCTTAAAGGACAGGAATACAATTCTCCATGGCTCTCAACCATCTCTTAGGCCTCATTCAATCCTCTTGGATACAAAGAGTTGAGTCTGTTTATCCAAAACCCTTCTGCTCTTAGTCTGTCCCTTAGACTCCACAGAGGTTGGTTGTAGTACAGTTGCTCTAGAGAGGAGAGACCATGTACTAAAAATGTTGGATCAGAAACCTCCGTTTGTGTATTTTATGGAGGATGTTATGAGTGTGCTGATATATTCTCGTTCTCACCTCATTTTAGTCTGTCCGACATACTGTTTTTTGCACTTTGTGCAGAAAATTAAGTGAACACAATTTGGTGTCTGGAGAGAGTTCTGTCGACCTGATAAATTTGCTTTGGTTACATTTTTATCCATTTTAGAGCCAGATAGTATTTACGGTCTTCGTTTTCGGTTTTATTTTTAACTTTACTTTGCACTAAAATATCTAATAAGTTTGTGTTTCTTTTTATGCGCTTGTGATTGGTTTGTGTCTTTGTAAAATCTCTGTGTCCTCTAAAAATTTGGAGAAATTTTGTTTGATAGTTGAATTGAGTTGTTTACTTTGAATGAATAAAAGGCCACTAAAGGCACTATTTTGTCTCACCAGTTTGAGTTGGCGGTTTGGGGTTATTTATGGATTTAAGGAAGTTTCTGAGGACTGATCTTAAAATCCTCTCCGTATCCCCTATCTTTCAGTGCTTTAAAAGTACTTTTGTGGCTTTTATGAACTCATTCTCTTCGAGCAGATTCGATGGAATCTTAAAAGCTGGGATTTTATAATTCCTTTAAAGGTATGCGGGGATGAAAGCTGTTTTTATGTAAGAGACAATGAGTGTCCGCTTTTAAAGTACACACGGTAGTCCAGTTTGTTGCTTTCCTCAAATTTAGTGCCTTTATAGGTTACTACATCCAGAAAGTTAACTTCTCTGCTGTTCAACTCATACTTCACTGTGATAGACGAGGCATCTCATCGGTATGGATGAGGAAAATAATTTTTCTAATGTCCTTTCATCGGTATAGATGAGGAAAATCATTTTTGTGTGGCTCTCAATATCACCCAGACTCATGATAGAGGCCTAAAAGTGTGTGTCCAGGCCTGTGCGCGACGTTTCGGATTTTCTGTTCCTTCTTCAGGCGAGCTCTGGACACAAAATGACTGGAATTCTCTACAGCAGTCATATTTATACTGTTTCTAAGTGGGCGTGTCCCCACACACACACACACCAAATCACCCAATGTCACATCTGTTGCGTTTCAAAAATAAACAAGTCGTTTTAAATAAATTTTTTACTGTTTTTAATATTTTTACATCCCCAGAAAATATTCCTGGGGCCCCCGGTCACCAAAGAAAGGCCCAGAGCTGCAGGCGCTGGCTTGGTTAGGGGATGAAAAATCCAGTGATTGGGCCGAAGCCCAAGGTCACGGTAAATGCACGGGCTCTGAACATCAACTGGCCACCAATCCTTAGTTTCCAGGGGTCCAAGAATATATTTCTGTTGATGTAAAAAATCCCAAATAGGGTTTAAATAGCTAGTGGTTGTGTATCTTAGGTTTGTGCATCAAATAGTGTTTGGTAGGTTAGGATGAAAATCCAGTGATTGGGCGAAGTCTTGGGTTAGGGTTAGGATTAGAAAAATCCAAGAGCTGAAACAGCGTCCAGCTCTGGTTAATGCTCAGTCCTTCAGACTCCTTCTGGCCGCTCTCTCGCCTCGGCCGAGGCCCGCCTCACGCCCTAAGCCCACCACACTGTAACCGATGTACTTGGCCTTTTATTATTGAACCACAGATAGTGAGATTTTTAAATGTATGAGCAGTATTATTTTTAATTATAGGTGTTATTTATTAAGGTTTTTTATAGGTATTTATATTACTTTAATTTATTCGGGGTAGACAGAGTAGGTTTAGGTTGGATAGGGGTAAAGTTATGTGTCTGGGGGGTAAAATGGGTAGGTTTAGGAATGGTGTAGTTATGTCCATAAGGGGTAAAATGGGTAGGTTTAGGAATGGTGTAGTTATGTCCATAAGGGGTAAAATGGGTAGGTTTAGGAATGGTGTAGTTATGTCCATAAGGGGTAAAATGGGTAGGTTTAGGAATGGTGTAGTTATGTCCATAAGGGGTAAAATGGGTAGGTTTAGGAATGGTGTAGTTATGTCCATGAGGGGTAAAATGGGTAGGTTTAGGAATGGTGTAGTTATGTCCATAAGGGGTAAAATGGGTAGGTTTAGGAATGGTGTAGTTATGTCCATAAGGGGTAAAATGGGTAGGTTTAGGAATGGTGTAGTTATGTCCATGAGGGGTAAAATGGGTAGGTTTTGGGTATGTTAGTGGTATGTCTATATAATAGTTATAATATAATAATCTCACTATCTTAAAGGACAGGAATACAATTCTCCATGGCTCTCAACCATCTCTTAGGCCTCATTCAATCCTCTTGGATACAAGGTATTGAGTCTGTTTATCCAAAACCCTTCTGCCCTTAGTCTGTCCCTTAGACTCCACAGAGGGTTAGTTTGTAGTACAGTTGCTCTAAGAGAGGAGAGACCATGTACTAAAAAATGTTGGATCAAAACCTCCGCTTGTGTATTTTATGGAGGATGTTATGAGTGTGCTGATATATTCTCGTTCTCACCTCATTTTTAGTCTGTCCGACATACTGTTTTTTGCACTTTGTGCAGAAAATTAGGTAGACACAATTTCGGGTGTCTGGAGAGAGAGTTCTGTCGACCTGATAAATTTGCTTTGTGGTTACATTTTTTATCCATTTTAGAGCCAGATAGTATTTACACGGTCTTCGTTTTCCGGTTTTATTTTTAACTTTACTTTGCACTAAAATATCTAATAAGTTTGTGTTTCTTTTGTACGCCGCGATTGGTTTGTGTCTTTGTAAAATCTCTGTGTCCTCTAAAAATTTGGAGAAATTTTGTTTGATAGTTGAATTGAGTTGTTTACTTTGGAATGAATAAAAGGCCACTAAAGGCACTATTTTTGTCTCACCAGTTTGAGTTGGCGGTTTGGGGTTATTTATGGATTTAAGAAAGTTTCTGAGGACTGATCTTAAAAATCCTCTCCCGTATCCTCTATCTTTCAGTGCTTTAAAGAGTACTTTTGTGGCTTTTATGAACTCATTCTCTTCCGAGCAGATTCGATGGAATCTTAAAAGCTGGGATTTTATAATTCCTTTAAAGGTATGCCGGGGATGAAAGCTGTTTTTATGTAAGAGACAATGAGTGTCCGTTTCTTTAAAGTACACACGGTAGTCAGTTTGTTGCTTTCCTCAAATTTAGTGCCTTTATAGGTTACTACATCCAGAAAGTTAACTTCTCTGCTGTTCAACTCATACTTCACTGTGATAGATGTCTGATGTGTGTTTAGATGCTCAATAAATTTGATAAACTCTTCTCTCGAATGCTCCCAGACACCCCAAATGTCGTCTAAAAATCTGTAATAGGCGAACGGTTTATGAGTGGCTGTCGCCAGCGCGGTCTCTTCCCAGTGCGCCATGAAGATGTTTGCGTCTGAGGTGCAATTTCTTACCATGGCAGTGCCCTTGGTTTGGAGGAAAAATCTAGAATCGAACTCAAGTCATTTTGGTCAAATTAATCTCTAATAGTTTCAAGATGTACTCGGGTCTACTGCCATGGGAAATTTATTCATGCACTCTCGTGCGGCCGACAAGCCCGCCTCCGTCTCGATGTTGGTGTAAAGACTGTCAACATCGATAGTGAAAACAGGCGTCAGTGGGAATCCTCAGGTCTTTTGTTTTTATATTAATTATGTTGTTGAGTTGTTGGATTGTGTTAGTTAGGGTTAGGGTTAGGTTGGGGTTAGGTTAGGGTTAGGTTAGGTTAGGGTTGGGTTAGGGTTAGTTAGGGTTAGGGTTATTAGGGTTAGGGTTAGGGTTAGGGTTAGGGTTGGGTTAGGGTTAGTTAGGGTTAGGGTTAGGGTTAGTTAGGGTTAGGGTTTTAGGGTTAGGGTTAGTTAGGGTTAGGGTTATTAGGGTTAGGGTTAGGTTAGGGTTAGGGTTAGTTAGGGTTAGGGTTAGGGTTAGGGTTAGGGTTAGGGTTAGGGTTAGGGTTAGGGTTGGGTTAGGGTTGGGTTAGGGTTAGGGTTAGGGTTAGGGTTGTTAGGGTTAGGGTTTTAGGGTTAGGGTTAGGGTTAGGGTTAGGGTTAGGGTTAGGGTTAGGTTAGGGTTAGGGTTGTTAGGGTTAGGGTTGGGTTAGGGTTAGTTAGGGTTAGGGTTGTTAGGGTTAGGGTTAGGGTTAAGGTTAGGGTTAGGGTTAGGGTTAGTTAGGGTTAGGGTTATTAGGGTTAGGGTTAGGGTTAGGGTTAGGGTTAGGTTAGGGTTAGGGTTAAGGTTAGGGTTAGTTAGGGTTAGGGTTAGGGTTAGGGTTATTAGGGTTAGGGTTGTTAGGGTTAGGGTTAGGGTTAGGGTTATTAGGGTTAGGGTTAGGGTTGGGGTTGGGGTTAGGGTTAGGGTTATTAGGGTTAGGGTTAGGGTTTGGGTTTGGGTTTGGGTTAGGGTTAGTTAGGGTTAGGGTTAGGGTTAGGGTTGGGTTAGGGTTGGGTTAGGGTTAGGGTTAGGGTTAGGGTTAGGGTTTGGGTTTGGGTTAGGTTAGGGTTAGGGTTAGGGTTAGGGTTAGGGTTAGGGTTAGGTTAGGGTTAGGGTTAGGGTTTTAGGGTTAGGGTTATTAGGGTTAGGGTTTTAGGGTTAGGGTTGAGGTTAGGGTTAGGGTTAGGGTTAGGGTTAGGGTTAGTTAGGGTTAGGGTTATTAGGGTTAGGGTTGGGGTTAGGGTTGGGGTTAGGTTAGGGTTAGGGTTTTAGGGTTAGGGTTGTTAGGGTTAGGGTTAGGGTTATTAGGGTTAGGGTTAGGGTTGTTAGGGTTAGGGTTAGGGTTGTTAGGGTTAGGGTTAGGGTTAGGGTTGGGGTTGGGGTTAGGGTTAGGGTTATTAGGGTTAGGGTTAGGGTTAGGGTTAGGGTTAGGGTTAGGGTTAAGGTTAGGGTTAGGTTAGGTTAGGGTTAGGTTAGGGTTAGGGTTTTAGGGTTAGGGTTAGGGTTAGGGTTGTTAGGGTTAGGGTTGAGGTTAGGGTTAGGTTGGGGTTAGGGTTAGGGTTGTTAGGGTTAGGGTTTTAGGGTTAGGGTTATTAGGGTTAGGGTTAGGGTTGAGGTTAGGGTTATTAGGGTTAGGGTTTTAGGGTTAGGGTTAAGGTTAGGGTTAGGGTTAGGGTTAGGTTAGGGTTAGGGTTAGGGTTAGGGTTAGGGTTAGGTTAGGGTTAGGTTAGGGTTAGGGTTAGGGTTAGGGTTAGGGTTGTTAGGGTTAGGGTTAGGGTTAGGGTTAGGGTTAGTTAGGGTTAGGGTTAGGTTAGGGTTGGGTTAGGGTTAGGGTTAGGGTTAGGTTAGGTTAGGGTTAGGGTTATTAGGGTTAGGGTTAGGGTTTGGGTTTGGGTTAGGTTAGGGTTAGGTTAGGGTTAGGGTTAGGGTTAGGGTTAGGGTTAGGGTTAGGGTTAGGGTTAGGGTTAGGTTAGGTTAGGGTTAGGGTTAGGGTTAGTTAGGGTTAGGGTTAGGGTTAGGTTAGGGTTAGGGTTAGGGTTAGGGTTAGGTTAGGTTAGGGTTAGGGTTATTAGGGTTAGGGTTAGGGTTGTTAGGGTTAGGGTTAGTTAGGGTTAGGGTTATTAGGGTTAGGGTTATTAGGGTTAGGGTTAGGGTTTTAGGGTTAGGGTTGAGGGTTA
>NW_026704917.1:0-14541 GCF_012432095.1 Onychostoma macrolepis
TTATTGGAAGTTGTCTAACTTATTTAACCTAAAATACCCGCTGTACTGTTAATGGGTGACGCCACTTACAGAAGCACGAATTAACTGAATCTAACATTAGTTCAAAAGTGCTTTGATCTTTCATGGTAACCAAATACTGATGAATAAATTTAAAAAAAAAATTGTTCTGTGGTTTCAGGAGTGATAATATAATCTTTCTACAAAGGAAGAGAAGCTCCAAGATTTCAAAATTTCTGAAGGGAGCTGCTGACAGAAATGCAGGAAACACAGGTGAGCATAGAAGAAATATGCATTCATATGCTTTTTTTTTCACAACATATTATCTTATATCACCATGCATCTGTTATATTACAGTTCATTAAAGGAAGGTTTTGAAAGATAGTGACACAAACCTAAATACATGAACATTAATAATTTTATTTTAAGAAATTGTTTGTGTGTGTGTGTGTGTGTGTGTGTGTGTGTGTATGTACTGTTTTCTTTTCTGCGTTTCACTTCTGCTCTAGCTTGCTTCCTTTAAATAAAGCTAAATATCGTTGGCTCTGTGATAAATTGCATATTATGTTTCTAGATTATGATGGCCGTGCAGCAGAGGAGCGCAGAGTCTCCTGTCGGACAACATCTCTAAGTCGCTATGAACCATGTGACTAGTAAGTAAAACCTCAAACATACAGGACACTACTGTTCAAAAGTTAGAGGTTGATATGATATTTTAAAATGTTTTTTGAATGTGTTTTTTAAGTAAGTCTTCTGCTCACCACTACTGCATTTATTTGATTAAAAATACAGTAAGAACAGAAATATTGTAAAATATTATCATTTAAAGGGATAGTTCACCCAAAAATGAAAATTTGATGTTTATCTGCTTACATCCAGGGCATCCAAGATGTAGGTGACTTTGTTTCTTCAGTAGAACACAAACGGAGATTTTTAACTCAAACCGTTGCAGTCTGTCAGTCCTATAATGCCAATCAATGGGCACAGAAACTTTGAGAGAGAAAAAACCTTGCACACACAAATCCAAATGAAACCTTGCGGCTCATGACGATACATTGACATCCTAAGACACGAAACGATCGGTTTGTGTCAGAAACTGAACAGTATTTATATCATTTTTTACCTCTGATACAGGCAATGTCCAACTCTCCTGAGCTCATCCACAACATCCGGCGCGTGATGCGTCAACGGCTCTGGAACATAGATATATATACATAGACATATACATAGATCCTTACATATAGCAGCCCATAGAAACAGTCGTTAATGAGGCATCTATGTATATATATCTATGTGCCAGAGCAGGGTGATGCGTCAAGCGCCGGATATTGTAACAGTTGGACATTGAGGTTTATCAGAGGTAAAAAATGAAATAAATACTGTTCAGTTTCTCGCACAAACCGATCGTTTCGTGTCTTAGGACATCAATGTATCGTAACGAGCCACAAGGTTTAATTTGGATTTGTCTGTGCATGCTTTTTAAAATGTAATTTTTTTGCTGTGATCAAAGCTGTATTTTCAGCATCATTACTCCAGTCTTCAGTGTCACATGATCTTCAGAAATCATTCCAAGATGCTGATTTGCTGCTCAAGAAACATTTCTGATTACTACCTTTGTTGAAAACAGTTTTGCTGCTTAACATTATTATGGAAACAATACCATTCAAACATTTGTGGTAAGAAAATAAAGAAATTAATACTTTTATTAATCAAGGGTGTATTACATTTATCAGAAGTAACAGTGAAGACATTTATAATGTTGGAAAAGATTTCTATTTACTAAATTGTTTAATACATTTAATAAATGTTGTTAATTGTACTTTCTATTCATCAAAGAATCCTGAAAAGGTATCACCGTTTCCACAAAAATGTTAAGAAGCAAAAACTGTTTTCAACTGTTTTAATAATCAGAAATGTTCTTGAGCAGCAAATCAGCATATTAGAATGATTTCTGAAGATCATGTGACCCTGAAGACTGGAGTAATGATGCTGAAAATACAGCTTTGATCACAGGAATAAATTACAATTTACAATATATTCAAATAGACAACAGTTCTTTTTAACGTGTAATTATATTTTGCAATATTACTATTTTCTCTGTATTCCTGATAAAATAAATGCAGACTTGGTGAGCAGAAGATATTTTTTTTCCCAAAACACTGTAATGTTTCCAAAATCTTGACAGTTACTGTATAATTGTTACTATATTGCTTAAATACCATTAATTGGATGGATTGGTGGTCCAAGATGCTGGGATAGGCTTCAGCCCCCGAGACCCTGGAGAGGATAAGTGGTTTGGAGAGTGAATAGATGGATGCATGAACTTACAAAATACTTTCATTTGCTTTGATTTTGTTTCTATTCTGACTGCTGTTCAGCTTAAAAATACCTTTCCATTATTGTTGTTTGTCGTTTTGCATCATTATATCTGTGCTAAACCTATTAAAATTAAGAAACTAATGAGAGGTTGTTTTTTATGTTTTTTTTACAGGATGCTATGTACCCAGCCTCAACCATTCATCAGAAGGACTGTGAAAGCGGGAACTCTTTGAACCAGCAGTGGCAGTTATAGTGGATAGTGGATAGTAGTGGATGATGAGGGACTGACATTAACCTGCCAAAAAAGGTTTCTCTGTGACATCGCCGCGAAACCCCCTTTTTGGTTCTTTCTGTCACCTTTTTTTAAGAGTGTAGATGAGTGTGCAACTGACCAATAACAACTGAGTATTCCAGCAAGCTGTTTATTAATATTGTGTAGAAGTGTACCATATGGGGTGAAGATCAAGACAACCAAACCAAAGGTGGACTGTAACCTACTGGACTATATGATAGACTTCATACTGACCACTACTGCCATGTATGCAGCATGAGACGTTTTTGAAAAGAGGGGCATTTCCTTCACCAAGTAAAAGTGTGGAGGATTCATCTGGCCTTCATCGGGCCTCATGAGGTGACTCTGTAGATGTAGAATAAATCAGCTTGCTTTAGGCTTGAAATGACTGAAATCTTCTCGTGAGTTGATATCATTTAAACATTCTTTAAAGTACTTCTCATTTCTTGTGAATGTATTTTGTAGTATGTGTAAAACTTTTCCACTGAAAGAACCTTTTTTACCGTTATTGATATTGTAGTCAAGGTTGTTAATGCGATGGACTGCACACATCTGTCTGTGTTGGGCTTGTGTTTACAGGTCGTATAAAACTAGGCCTGGCTGCAACAACTAATCGATAATTAAAATAATCATCAACGAATTTGAATAGTGCATCAAAACAAACAGACCGCTCATAATTCTGACTAAAATACACATTACAAATATTTTTTTGCTAGAAATTAAGTGTAGGTTTAAAGCCCTACATGTAACACAAGTAATCATATTTATGAGAGCAGTAACAGTAAAGGCACTATTGTTGGAACTGTCCATTAATATAATATAATATAATTGCTCTGTTCAGACGAATGATTGTGTTTATTCTTCGTACCTCTTACAAGTTAACATTGTGTTTTTTTGTTTAAATTGTTTTCAATTCTGTTTCAAAATAACAAGCAATCTGTTGTTTTTAGGTTTAGAATGTAATGTTTGTATTTTAACACTTTAATGCTTATAATGAACAGCAGAGCCGACATTGAGACATTCTTTATATTTGTTTTCATAGACAGGATGTGAAATTACATTCTTTAAAATAATGAATTAAAATGATCTTAATTAAAAATTATGTATATATTTTATTTATTTATTTATTTGTCATCCAATTACTAGTATTAATTAAAAAAATTACAAATAAATTGATTATCAAAAAAATGTGTTAGTTGCATGCAGCCCTACATAAGATATTGTTAAAGAGGTCGGCGGTATAATGTTGTGTGTGAACACGAAGTCATGTTTATTTGTGCAACATGTAATTAATTTCTATAGAGATAATGCATTATTACAGTGAAACTATTTGCTATTTTTATTTTGTAAATTAGCAGAAAACCATCTCTACCACTGCAGTGCTTTATCACTTTATCACTTATTTTTTAAATAAAGTTATAGTTCATAGTTCTGAATCATAGTTCGGAAAGCATAGTTCAGCTTTCCTGTAGCTCAAATAGTAGAGCATGGCGCTAGCAACGCCAAGATCATGGGTTCGAATCCCAGGGAAAGCAAGAGCTGATAAAATGTTAAAAAAAACTGTACCTTGAATGCAATGTAAGTCGCTTTGGATAAAAGCGTCTGCTGTAAATGTAAATGTAATTTTGACATGTGACAACAATATTTTGTTTCAGATGATGTAACTGCTATAATAAAGCCTGTATCATAGAATAGTAACGTGTCATTCTGTTTTTATTTTGTAGATGTTTGTTGAATAACTAGGCTTAAATGTAATTTGAAATACTTTAGTAAAACCATGGTTAAACTATGGTAACACATAGTTAATTTGTGGTTTAAAACCATAATTTTTTTAAAACCATGGTTACTACAGTCAGTTTATTACAGTTTTACTATAGTATTACTGCAATATAACTATAGTAAAACCATGGTTTGCACCAAAAAACCACGGGTACTACAGTCATGGTTAACTACAGTTTTACTATAGTAAAACCATGGTTAATTTTCGTAAGGGCAAATTCATTTAAATTGATTTTACCTTTAATGGACTTCTTTTTTTTTTCTTTTTTTGCAGAGGAAACACACAAGTTTTTATAAACAAGTACTGCATGATTTTGCTCTATATCATCAATGAAAATAGTTCCAGATAAAGTAACAGCTGAGCCGCTGCATCTCTAAAAGCAAACACAGCGGTGTTTCATTCATGAATGGAAGTGCGTTTTTGAACGAATCTAATGAGTCAGTGATTCATAAAGACGGTCACTCGCTTCATCCCTGAATGAAACAGCCGTTCGAACGAATCAATTGAATGAATGATTCAGTGATAAAATCAGTGTCTTGCCGCCACCTGCTGGCGGTTTCAGTTTCATTTTTAGCGCTTCGTTTCAGTTATTTAATTCATTTAATATTTCTATATTCAAAATGTTCTATTTAAAACATGAATCTCCACATGAATCTATGAGTTTAATTGCACTCATGGCACCTCTGAGCCTCATTAAACGTCTGAAAATGAAAGCCACTTTTGTGTTCTAGACTGTGGATCATTTCCAGAGCAACGACTCTTTACTTCAGTGCTCGCTCGCCTTTCTGAAGCGCAGCGGGTGAACTTCCCGTGAAACCAACACGCATTTAGACACAATAAAGCACGAGATGTTTTTTCTTGTTTAGAAAAATAATATAAATGCTTTTTGTTTACTGATTGAGAATTTTCTAAAGAGTTTATTCAACGCACGTAAATGTAGCCTAATTTATATTCACGTGGCTTTTTTTCTTCTTGGGAAACTTATGATAATATTTCAAGTCCAGTCAAATCAAATGTCATGTGTCACGAATCCTGTCCCTGCACTTCCGTTCATTCACCACCAGAGGTCACTCGCTCACCACATTGACTCTCACACCATACTTCACACTGGACTGCATTTCCCATCATTCATTGCACTAATCACACGCACACCTGATCCTATGCACACACTGATTACATGCCTTATATAAACCCTGGACTTCTTGTCCCTCACTGCCAAGTATTGTATAGTGTTTATCACTCTCCCAGCGATAGCGACTCTACGGAGCCCAGTTTATTGACTTAGTCTTGTCTTGCCTGTTTTCCCGTGTTTGTTTCTAGCCCGTGTTCCCTGGATTAACCCTTGCCTTGCTGTTTGGACACTGTTTGCACCTCTCTTGGATTCTAGCTCGTGTACATGGATTATCTCTCTGCCCTGCCCCATTGAATACTGTTCGACGATCGTCGACCCACGCTTGTCCTAGGATTACTCTTTGTCTTGTCTCTGCCATACCTGTTTGCCATTGTTTCGACCCTGCCTGTATTTATGACCATGCCTTTAAATAAAAGCTTGCACATGGATCCGCACATCTCACGTCTCGTCAGCCCCGTTACACCATGTGCCATTCAGTGTTGTATATGGGTTAAAATACATGCTTTGAAGATATATATTATAAATAAAACAGCCTATACCACCATTCAAAAAAGGTCAGTAAGATTTAATGGTTTTGAAACAAATCTTTTCTGCAGTGAGTTTGCATTTATTCTTAAAAGTTTGAGAGCAAAATTTTGCCCAATCTCACGAGACACAAGACGTCAGATAGCCATCAGTCTGTGGTCATCGTTGTCTGATTCTTCTTTTCGTGATGGGCCGCACATGTTCAACAGGAGACAGATCAGCTGGCCAGTCGGTCACATGCACATGTGTCTGTGAAACCATGCTGTTGTAGCACATGCAGAATGAGACCTGGCATTGTCTTGATCTAATAACCATGGACTTCCCATGAAAGACGTCATCTTGATGGCAGTGTATATATACATTGGAAATATTTTCTTTGTACTTCTGTCAATTAAATAAAAGTTAAAGAGAACTAACAAATCACAGGTTCTTGATTTTATTGCATTTACAATAAATATCAACTTTTCTGGAATTGGGGTTGTACTTTGAAGTATTTTTAAGCAAACTTTGAAATATTGTCACATGCAGAATTTATGAAATATTGTAAGAGACCGTGTGCGTCTGGTCTGCGACTGATTATGGGTTGTTCGTCAACTGAGTCTTCCTCGGTCAGAAGGAATAGGCCAATCCAATGATGCAGTTTAAGAATTTATTAATGAAGAGTCGGGTACATGATGGTTTACAGGTGAATAATTAGGTGTTTGTAGGTGGGTGTATATGTGTGTGTGTGTGGTTATCTGAAACAGAAAATACAATAAAATGTATATTAATAAACATGTATGCTGTGGTTACTACAGATGCATAAAGAACTGACCCGCAGTACAACCAAAAATCCACTAGTGGGAGCTCTAACACTATAAATGAACTTGCATAAATGCTATAAATCTCCAAATGGTGGAAAGTACCAAAAAAGGCGAATTATACATTAAATATAATATTTGCAGTTATTTGTAAGGCAATAACTGAAGTATATACAGTGGATGGCTACTTTAGGAGCGCATGTGGAGCGCCGTAATGGACCACATCTGTATAGCACGGAATAACGCGAGTATAACAACCGCCAACTGGGCTAATAATTCTGCAATCAAGCGCCATTCATACAAAAGCCATACTTACATATTAAGGACGCACACAGCACTCATACACACAAGAATCGCGTAGGATTAATAAAGGATGGCAATTCTGTGCACCGTGAATGATGCTCTTGTGTCACTGACTGGACCACACTAAAGTGAAAGCGCCTAGCAACTATGCAAACAAACAAAAAAACATGTGCATTATGGGTAACGTAGTCTATGTCAGGGCACGGACTTTTAACAGCCGCCCCTGTATTTGCCTGGCAAATACACTCATTCAAAAGTCAACTAGTGTGAAGTAGTGCCACCTGAATCCTCAGGCATTTCAGGGAGCTCCACCAGTTTGGTTACCGGGCGAATGTAGATACTGTCTTTAACCTTCACCTCTGCAGCTCGAACAACACCATCTGTCCCTGGGAAAACCTTAGTGATGGTCCCAACAGGCCAAAGTCCTCTAGGAAGGTTGGAGTCAATGATCATCACAATTTGTCCCACAGCAGCATTATCAGTGGGTTTTCTCCATTTATGTCTCAGCTGAAGCCCTGGGAGGTAGTTCTGGACAAAGCGTTTCCAGAAATGATCACTGATCACCTGACTGTGTTTCCATCTTCGGTTGGAAAGGGCATCCTGAGGGCCGTATACTGCCTGTGGCAATGCAGCATCGCGCCGCCCCATTAGCTGCAGGTTTGGCGTGATGGGGTCCGGGTCAGCCACATCAGAGGAGGCATATCCGAGTGGTTTAGAATTAAGGAGCCCTTCAACTTCTATGAGAGCTGTTAGGAGCACTTCCTCTGCCACAACTTGGTCTTTCAGGACGACTTGCAGGGCTGACTTAACCGATCTGATTTCCTCTCCCAGGCTCCCCGAAATGAGGAGAGTATGGTGGGTTGAAGTGGAAGTTGATAGTCTGCTTAGCCAGTTGCTGCTGCAACTCTGGTGCCATGCTCTCAAAGGCACTCTGTAGTTCTTTGTGGCCGCCTCTGAAATTGGTGCCCGGTCGGACCACAGCTCGTGCGGCTTTCCCGGCGTGCAATAAACCTGCGTAAGGACATTAAGAAAGAGTCGGTATCGAGGCTAGGGATGAGATCTAGGTGGACGCATCTAGTGGTGAGGCATTTGTAGATGATTCCCCAGCGTTTCTCTCTCCTACGCCCAATCTTAATCAGGTATGGTCCGAAACAGTCTACGCCTGTAGACCAGAAGGGCGGTTTGTAGAGTCTCAGCCGAGATGAGGGAAGGTCAGCCATCTTTGGTGTGCAGGGTGAGGCGCGCCATCTCCTACAGTCTACACACCGGTACTGATGTTTCTTAATGGCTTGGCGACCTCTGAGGATCCAGTAGGTGCGGCGTAACTCTGCATAGAGTCTCTCTGCACCAGGGTGAAACAGCTGAACATCATAGTGCTTTATAATGAGCTGAGTCAGAGGGTGATCAGGTAATAACACAACTGGGTGTATGCTGTCAGGGTCTACATCTGTAGCTTGACGCAGGCGGCCTCCCACTCTTACTAGTCCACTGGGGCTGTCATACTCAGGGGAAAGGGCGCTGAGACGACTGCTCGGGCGAACAGGGTTACCTGCTTGTAATGCTTGGACCTCCTCTGGGAAGCTGTCCTTCTGCGCAGATTGAAGCAGCTGGGTCTCTACCTCCAGGCGCTCACTTGCAGTGTAGGAGGTGGTAGCCGCCCCCTGAAAGGATTGGTGAGTGGCCAGAATCAAATCATCTAAAGATGTGTACTGTGCTGGATCTGGCAGACTTGGTGATACATTTGTAAGGCCACAGAAGGCGGTCTTTCTGAGTTCTTCACTGCCACATTCTAGGAACTCTGTCGGGGGCTTCGGCCAGGTGTCAGGAGTCTGTGTTAGAAAGTGTGGACCATGTGACCATCGGCTGGAGACCGTGAGCTCTGAAAGTGGTTTCCCTCTTGTGATGTCATCGGCTGGATTATCACTAGAGTTCACATACCCCCACTGTTCCGGAGAGGTCAGCTCCTGTATCTCACAGATCCGAGTCCCGACAAAAACTTTGTACCTGCAGGAGCTGGACTGGATCCACTGAAGCACTGTAGTGGAATCTGTCCACATGTAGACAGAGTGAAGGGGTAGTGAGAGCTCAGTTTGGAGTACCTTGGCCAGTTGGGCTCCAGTGAGCGCAGCACACAGCTCCAGTCGGGGTATCGACACCTGCTTGCGGGGTGCTACTCTGGAGCGTGCCATGATGAAGGAGGTGGAGATGTGAGCCTGCTGCTCTATAACTCTGAGATATGCCACAGCTCCATACGCCTTCTCTGAGGCGTCACAGAAGATGTGAGCCTCATATGTAGCACTGTTGCTGTTGTGAGGAGGAGCGTAACATCGGGAATAGTGATATACTGGAGATAAAGCAATTCCTTTTCCCATTCGAGCCAGGACTGAAGCAGGTTTCCTTCTATGGGCTCATCCCATCCTCTTTCTGTGCTCCATAGGGCCTGCACAATGAGCTTTGCTCTTGTAGTGTAGGGGCAGATATAACCCAATGGGTCATACTGACTGGCCAGTACTTTGTAGACACTGCGCAGCGTCACAGTTGTGTAGGTTACAGGACGGTGCTTGTATCCCAGGACGTCAGTAGTGCAGTGCCAGCTGAGACCCAGTGTTGACTCCTGAGGATCAAGGCTTTTAAGGTTTAGCCACAGTTCACAGCTATCTGACCTGGCCGTACCTGGCAGATGAGCGACCACCTCAGGGATGTTGCTAGCCCACTGGCGTATCTCAAATCCGCCTTGGATAAGCAGCTCTCTCATTCTGTCAATGAGTAACTTGGCCTCTTGGGGGTCAGAAAGGGACTGCAGGCAGTTGTCCACGTAGAAAGCTGTGTGGACAGAGTCGTAGATGTCTTTATATGTGTCCCTGTGCTCCCTTACGTGGCTCTGAAGGGCAAAGGTAGCACAGCAGGGGCTACACGTTGTCCCAAAGGGCAGGACTCTCCACTCATGTACATCTGGGGGCCTCTCTGTTTCACAGTCTCTCCATAAAAACCGTAGTAGGGGGCAGTCTTCAGGGAACAGACGGATCTGGTGAAACATAGCTTTTATGTCTCCGCTCACTGCTACAGGATACTGGCGGAAACGCAGGAGCACACCCAGCAGTGTAGGCCCCAGGGTAGGTCCTGGCAGGAGGTAGTGGTTAAGAACGGTCCCCTGGAACTCAAAGGAGCAGTTAAAGACCACCCGAGATTTGTTATTGTGATGTACAATGTGGTGTGGTACATACCAAGATTCAGTAGAGCTATGAATCTCTTCGGGAGTCAGCTTTACCACATAACCAGAATCTATCAACCTCTTGATCTCCTGGTTGTATTTGAGTGCCAGGTCAGGATTCTTAGCTAGCTTACGCTCAGTGGACCTCAGAAGGCCTTTAACTACTTCAGAGGAGACATGCATCTGTGGGAAGTCCTTCTTCCTGAGCAGGGGGGTGGCATATCGCTCTACACCATCCACAGGTACTCTGATGGTCTTGGCCTCTAACATGGCTATGGCCTCTTGGTCCTCCTTTGAGCGTGTGACCTCCTTCCCAGGTCTATGAAGAGGAGCATCTAGTTGCCACAGGCGCTGTACATCCTGTTGAAGGGCAATGGCGGGAGAAAGGCATGATATGTTCAGGCAGTGCGCCTCCCCTTGCTGTGTGGGCATACTGCAGCTCGGACCCTGGATGGCCCACCCGAGCTTGGTGCAGACGGCGACAGGTCCTTGGGCTGAACCTCGCAGGATAGAACAAACAGGAGTTATGAGATGAGCATTGTCAGAACCGATTAACACAAGTGGCTGAATCTGATTGAATCCTTCAAGCTGCACTCGCTGTAGGTGGTGATACTTCTCCTTTAGGAGCTCCACTGGGCATGACTGTTCAGCTAGGCTGAGTTGTTGGGCGGTGAAGGCGCGTTATCTTGTAACGTATTTTCGGCTTAGCCTTTGGGGACACATGGAAAGAAACATAGCCTCCTTTAATATGGATCACATCTTGACGAATAGTGCGCAGAGACAGAGTTTCCTCCTCCTGGATTAAGCCTAACAACTTAACAGCAGCAGGGAGTATAATAGTTTTCTCTGAGCCATCATCAAGAAGAGCATATGTGTCCAGAGATTTCCTTTGATAGTGTAACTGGATGGGCACAACCTTAAGCATTACACGGCTAGAGTGGCTAATAGGAGCCAAAAACACTCGGCTGGTGCTCACTGTTAGGATATTCGGGTCCCTCCTCTTCGCTTCAGCCAGATCATGAAGCACTAATAAGTGCTGTTCTCCACAGGTGCTGCACATCTTCTTAAGAGTGCACTGCTCGGGGGTATGTTTACGGCCACAGCGCCAACATTTGGATTTTTCTTTCATCCAAGAAGCTACAGCTTTGAGGTCTAACTTCTTAAAATCTACACAGCCGCTGAGGTAGTGCTCTGTCCCTTCACAGTATGGGCAATATGGTTTAAACTGCTTCTTCTTAGAGGAGGAGAAGGATTAGTAATTTGTGCCTTAGTGTCCATCTTTCGCTGTGTTTGAACGGGATCTGAGCCATAATAGATGGATGTAGACTTACTCTGTGCCCTGGACCCTGCATGGCTCTGTGGTTGCCCCTCTCTGGGCGTGGTCTGTCTGAGGGCTGTGGCTGAATGGCTTGCTGTGATAACTGTAGAACTTGAGACTTGCGCTCCAGCCACCCGGAGAAGTCATACATATTGTAGGTGCAACTGCTACCAGTACGTATGATACCACGTGTGATGCAGTACTCAATGAAACTGTCTCTGTAGCTAGGCGGAAGCTTAGTGAGTAACCTGTCTACGTGTGAACCACACTGAAGCTCACTGGCTGCTACATCATCCATAGTACTGAGGAGGCCTACTAGGCTGGATACCGCCAGGGAGAAATCTTCAAAGGCTTGAGGGTCACCTGCCTTAATAGGAGAGCAGTTAAGTATAGCACTCAGTTCCTCTGGACCAATTGCCTGGGTTGCCCATATCTCTGCTCCAAAGCTCTCATCGCACTAGTGTAGGGAGTGCGATCGTGAATATAGCGTCTGGCCACTCGTAACGCACATGGGTGCTCTAACTGATCTATCAGAATGTGATATTTATACTCCTCTGTGAGATGAGCATGTGGCCCAAGTAGGCTGTCCAGTCCCTTCCTCAGTAATACAAAGTCACTCTCTGCCTGATTTAAATGTCACCAGTCTAGGCTTCGGGATGCCATATGAAGACGCTAAGATCATCTCCATCATGTTTGGCTGGGTGACTTCAGCTGCGGGAGGTATTGCGTCTTGTGCAGTAAATGCAGCAGGCAGTGAGGGGTAGGCAGAGGCCGATGGATAGGCAGCAGAGTAGTAGCGGGTAGAATCAGGCGGTGGAGCTGCATAAAGCTGGCTATAAATCTGCTGTGCTGATATCCCCGGTGGTGGCTGATACAGTGACGCTGAGACTGCAGAAAAGTCGTGGGATTGTGCAGAGTGTACCTGGGTGGAGCTGCCTGGAGGCTGCGGGTGTTGGTACCTCTGACTGTATAGGGGGTCAGCTTGACGTGGTTCAAGCCTCCCAAACTGTACTGATTGGGCTACTTGATTGACAGGTTGTAGAGCAGGTTGAATCACGTAACTCATTCTGGGGGGCGGAGCAGGTAGCGTTGCCGGCTGAATACCTGGATGGGCCACAGGGATTCTCAGCTGTGGTGCAGGCTTTGGCGCGGGCCAATGTGCAGACTGACCTGCGGGCTGAAATGCAGTATTCACCCTGGGTGGCGGTACAGGCGGTGTCATGGTCGCGGGCTGAAATGCAGGTTGAGGTACTAGCACTGCGCCTGACTGCTGTACAGGTTGAGCTACCGGGTTCAATGACACCGCACTGGCTGAATATTTGAAGTAGGTTGAATAATAGGGCTTAAAGGTAGTGGAGCTGACGTTGGTGCTGAATGGAGAATGGGGTTTGCATTTCGCAGTGGTGAAGATTCAGTAGGTTCTACTGGCCTTAAGAGGTTCACAGGCGTTGCAATGTCCTGCCTCACTGCTGGTGCCAGGACGTGTAGCTGATCAGTAGTATGGATGCTGCTCATGCCTGCACTGCTATGCTGTGGTGTTTGGAGTAGAGCAGGAAGCGAAGCGGCTCTATCTTGCTGTTGAGCATCACTCTGAGTAGGGAGAGGGCTGCATGACTTGCATGCTCTCTCCAGTTGTTCCACACGCTTAGTTAATGCACCACTGGTCTCCTTCATAGTGATTTGCATCTCATTCATTGTTTTCAGTACACTGCCCCAAACTGCCTCCATTCTCTTCCATTTCTTCTTTTCCTTATTCGTCTTCTCCTTATCAGATTCCTCTGAACTGCTACTGATTGATGACTCTGTCTCGTCTGGATTAGACAGGTCATGTTCATACTCCGCTAGATGCCCCGGAAGCTTTCTGCTCCTTCTTGGACGGGAACTATGCTTTGGACTATTCTCCTGATAAACTTCATCTTGTGGAGTCGCCATCTTGTTGACTCAGCCAATAAACATCCGCTCGAAGGACCACTTGTAAGAGACCGTGTGCGTCTGGTCTGCGACTGATTATGGGTTGTTCGTCAACTGAGTCTTCCTCGGTCAGAAGGAATAGGCCAATCCAATGATGCAGTTTAAGAATTTATTAATGAAGAGTCGGGTACATGATGGTTTACAGGTGAATAATTAGGTGTTTGTAGGTGGGTGTATATGTGTGTGTGTGGTTATCTGAAACAGAAAATACAATAAAATGTATATTAATAAACATGTATGCTGTGGTTACTACAGATGCATAAAGAACTGACCCGCAGTACAACCAAAAATCCACTAGTGGGAGCTCTAACACTATAAATGAACTTGCATAAATGCTATAAATCTCCAAATGGTGGAAAGTACCAAAAAAGGCGAATTATACATTAAATATAATATTTGCAGTTATTTGTAAGGCAATAACTGAAGTATATACAGTGGATGGCTACTTTAGGAGCGCATGTGGAGCGCCGTAATGGACCACATCTGTATAGCACGGAATAACGCGAGTATAACAACCGCCAACTGGGCTAATAATTCTGCAATCAAACGCGCCATTCATACAAAAGCCATACTTACATATTAAGGACGCACACAGCACTCATACACACAAGAATCGCGTAGGATTAATAAAGGATGGCAATTCTGTGCACCGTGAATGATGCTCTTGTGTCACTGACTGGACCACACTAAAGTGAAAGCGCCTAGCAACTATGCAAACAAACAAAAAAACATGTGCATTATGGGTAACGTAGTCTATGTCAGGGCACGGACTTTTAACAAATATATTAAAAGAGGGTTTATATTTCTTCCATTTTCAAGTGTAAATGTGGTATTTACCCACCAAAATTACCATGTCTACTATGTCAGGAAAAAGGAAATTCAATATTCTTAAA
>NW_026704918.1:0-14165 GCF_012432095.1 Onychostoma macrolepis
CATCATTGGGCAGCAGATCTCCTCCAGTGATCTCATGATCAGCTACAGGCTGCCCGTCTCTGAACAGGATCAGGTTGATGTGAAAGAAGACGGTTGAGCTCATGTGATCGTTCTCCTCTCAGCCGGAGATAAACATACGCAATGGAAGAAAGTAAGCTCTGTCTCTCATTCATTTTTGTTTGTATGTAAGGATATAATTTAGATTTAGATTATATTTAGTCTTTTGCCTCCAATATGTTTGAACTTATCGGCAAGAAACCGGACTCGCTGTCAAGGCAACCAGTAGTGAAAACGCCCACTAACGACCTCATCGCCAGCCCCTGGCGACATGCAGCGACAAAAGTCGCTGCTAGTGTGAACGCAGCTTAAGCCTAGTTCACACTACACGACTTTACACGTCGGGAGATCGCTGTGCTGTTCAGACTACATGACTTGATTGTCTGTTTTTAAGTCGTTGTGGTGTTCACACTACATGACTCTGTGTAAATGATCTGCAACCAGGGGTTACACACTACACGAGCTGACAACAACTCTGTCACCCAAGGACTCGATTCGGTCCCTAAACCACATTTTGTCATGAAAACACGCGAGAATTGACCGTTAGCAAAGAGCTTGATTGACATGAGATCTGACCAATCAGAAGGCTTATATTATGTGCAGCCACAGAAATCCATGTTAAAACGGGGTAAAAAAGATTGACTGATTTTAAACTTTTTCAATATAACTAAATATAAATATGTGTGGAGGGTTAAGCTGTGCTGTTGTTGGCTGCCATGGTAACGGCAATAAGCTAAGGTATTCCTTTAAAGTCTACTTGTTTTGCGCACCAGAAAATCCGTCATGTCCGGCGCTGTATGCATGGATAAATACTGAGTGAGAAATAATAAAATAATATGTTTAAACGTGTGCTCTTATCATTCTGTGGACAAAATCCCATGAACTTCGCCCCGAATAGGAGCTTTATATGCACGTGCGCTCATCTGTTTTCAATGCAGTTTAACCGACGCTTCATGTCATCTTCCCACTCATTAAACTATGACAGGTCCTTTACTGCAAAAGACGGTCACTGCGACACACTAAAGTGATGAAACTACGACGCCATGTGCTTTTTAAAACCATTTTTATAGGTTTCACGTTATGTTGTTGGCTCGGAAAATATGTAAATGCGCATGCCCAGTAGCTGCAGCTGTATCCCTTCTAGCCTTAACCACAAATCAGACAGAAGAGCAGATTAACTTCGGTGGACTTCAATTTGAAAAATGGTGTGTTTCGCGGTTGAAATAAAACACTTTCTGATGTTTATTCATATTCATTTTGTGCATTAAATAAATATGAAAAGACAATTGGTTCATGTGATCTGTCACGACACATTGAAAAGCCACAAAACAGTTTATTGTTTGAATTTCTTTAAAAATAACTCAATTTAAAAGCTGAGAGTCCTGAGATCTTGTTTCATATCAGAAGTAACCTGCTCTGTCTTCTCTGTCGGTGTGTTGTCAGTTTCCTCTTTGATCTGCGATGTATTTTTCACTGCGTGAGAACACGTGTGTAGTGTGAGAGCTGCATTGTTTGTCGGTCATGGCAACAGTAATAGGGTGGGCGGGTTTTGAATCCTGTAGTGTGAACTAGCCTTTAGGCAACGAGAAGCACCGGTTTGAATCCCGTGAAACTACGGTACCACAAAGCAGTTAAAATCTGCGTAAAAGGAAGTTCAAATGGCACAGTTGCATCAGTTAATATGTTTTTATATCAGTTTTGCATTTCTTAACACTATCGGGTAGGTTTAGGGCTGGATTTGGTGTAGGGCGTGTTGAAAATACGCCCTACACCAAATCCAGCCCTAAACCTACCCGATAGTCCCCAGATATTTGAATTCTGAACCGCCACAATACGTATCTGAAGCAACATAATAAAAAAACAGCAATACGTACCAATATATACGTAATAAAAACGTGCCAGGGTTCACATATTGAACCTGTATTTTAGCGCCACTCAGTGGACATTTCTATTTGAAACTGCGGCGAAACGTGCAGCAAGGTACGTAAAACGGTGTCGCACAAAAAGTGCGCAGAGGTACGTATTTCTATGAGACCAGGTTGGGTATAAATGTTCATGATTCCTCTTGCTGATTTCAAGATGGGTTTTCAGCAAATGAGCTGAGATATTTAAAGTACCCTGATATGTAAAGTTTTTCTCAACATATAGCAGCTCATCAGTGGTGGATCCTCTGAAAGCATCCCGTGTGATCATTTGTCCCGGTTCACCATCATCCCTCAGCTCACACACAACCAGCCTCTGAAGGGCAATAACTCCTAGAATTGAGGGAAAGGTTATGTTTATTTAAAAATTATAAAATAATAATAATCATACTTTATTATTGTTATTATTATTATTGCTCAAACGACTGTATTTCTATAATTTATAGTGTTTAATGTTTCTAACAAAAGCATGATCCAATTCAAAACAAATACGTAATTGCAGTACTTACCATAGGTTTTATTTAAATTATTTGTTCCTACTAACCATTTTTCCATAAAAGATGATTGTATGTAGTCACTTATAGTCAGAAGAACATTTGAATCAAACACATCCTCTTCAGCTGTTGTATTTCCTCTTGAATGGAAAGTTTTCGTCTCACCGTTATAAAACATAATTCTGACATCATCCAACATTGCTATATAGCTAAATTCAGGAAATGATGTTTGTCCTTTAATGTATGTTGCAAGCAACCATAAAGAGTGAGAGCCTGTGAAATAAAACATAAAATTTGACATTTAGTTGATTTGTTAACTTATTTTTATCTGCTATTTTTGTGGGGTTTTTTTGTGTGTGTGTTTTTTTTTTTTAAATCTATATAATAGACATGCAGGCTTGCAAAGAACATATACCATGATCTGCTGCGACTGAGCAGATAAATCTTCCTATATGAGTGTTGCTTCCTCCTAAAGTTCTCTATGGAATCAAGAGTTGCTGTGCAACAGGAAATTTTAAGCCAAAAAATATGCATATTAACTCTTGAGTCAACATTGTGAAAAAGAACCAAGCAGAAGTGTGCATTATTATTATTATGATAAATCTGTACAAACATTGAATATTGAACAAGCATCACTTAAAATAAGGTTAAAAATAAGGTGTAGTCGTGGCCTAATGGTTAGGGAGTCGGGCTTGTAACCTGAAGGTTGCTGGTTCGATTCTTGCGCCGGCAGGAATTGAAGGTGGGGATTGTGAATGAACAGCACTCTCTCCACCTTCGATACCATGACTTGAACAAGGCACCGAACCCCTAATTGCTCCCGAACCCCTAATTGCTAATCGCTGGAGCAAGGCTGCCCACTGCTCCGGGTGTGTGTTCACTGTGTGTGTGTGTGCACTTGTTCACTACTCACTGCTGTGTGTGTGCACTTGGATGGGTTAAATGCAGAGCACCATTTCAAGTATGCGTCACGACTTAACTTAAATATTCTTAATTGACTCAATGCTTAAAAATAACAACGAATATTACAACCTCAAAAGTCTATAAGGGAGAAAAAGCTACTGTAGTAACATTCTTAAAATGAGTGTTAAAAAGTTAGAAATGTTTCTATTTTTGTATCAGCTCAATATCATAGAACTAAGTGCCATAAATATTTTATATACATAAGCTGTCATGCCTGCAGCTCCAAAAGTATTCAAGATATCTTAATATTCTTCTAGATTCTCATTCTTAATAAACTTTTCCGTTGGAATCTTCATTTTTAAGGCTATATGTGGTTCAGTCAAATTTTACAATTTTATGCACAAAATTAGCTCATTTCAAATTTGATGCCTGGTACAGGTCTCAAAATAGTTGGAACGGGGACATGTTTACCATGGTGTAGCATCTCCTCTTCTTTTCAAAACAGTTTGAAGATGTCTCGAGGTTATGACTTTCTGGAGTTTTGGTGTTGAAATTTGGTCCCATTCTTGTCAGATATAGGTTTCCAGCTGCTGAAGAGTTCGTGGTTGTCTTTGGCGTATTTTTCGTTTAATGATGCGCCAAATGTTGTCTATAGAATGATCTGGACTGCAGGCAGGCCAATTCACCACCCTTTCAGCAGTGCCTTCCAAAACATGCAAGCTGCCCATACCGTATGCACTTATGCACCCCCATACCATCAGAAAGGCTGCCTTTTGAACTGAGCTGATGACATGCTGGAAGATACTCATGTTTACTAATACAGTTAACTAATGTTAACTAATGAACCTTATTGTAAAGTGTTACCGAAATAGTCATAATTTTGCTTAGCTAAAAAATACGTAATTATTTTAGACAAATGATTGCACAGTGTTACATCATTTAAAAAGTTTTAGATATTAAACTAAATAATGTGATTTGTTTTCATTTTTTTTTATTAACAATTAATGACCTCTTGGGTGATATTACTATATCTTATACTAAATTAAATTGTCTAAGCTTTCATTTTTGGTACACAATATTTTCGCTATCCATTATAGGCTACATTTGCATTTTAGTATTACAATATATTGTGACACGATATATTGTTATACCCCTGCATTGTTTTGAATGTTGAACAATTGTATTAATATATATGTATATTCTATATCCCGTGATCCAACAATGGATCAGTTTTTATAGGGAAAGACTGTCTAGTTAAATGTTTATCCATGTCACTACTGATTTTTGAACTAATCAATCATGTTAACAACTTTACAGCACTTACTGTGAATTTCACTGACACTGTAGTAGGACCGTGAAAACATCTAAATGGTTAATTATAGAGATAGTAAGACTCACCTGTTCCCCACTCATATTGGTCTGAAAAGGTAGAGAGGTGTTTCAGGTCTCGGGAGACTAGCGTAAATTGACCGACAGCACCATCTGCTGTTTTTGGAAAAGAAAGTTGCTCGATTGCATTTGTGAGAAAATCTGCCTGCACGCGTGTGAGAAAATCAAGCCAAGTTTCCTCATAAAAAGGCAAATGAGTCTCACAGTTGTAGCACACAATACATATATTTGTCCATACCTCTGCATTTTCTCTCAAATAGAGTTTTGTCAAAGTCAAGAGGGCCGAAGACCGCAGCAGGATGTCAACAGCCAGCAATCAGGGCATTCATGGATGATCTTACAGTGATAACACCAACTCACGTGCAGGCAAGATGGGTCCTGGCAGAACTGGATCGTATGGCTACTTGGGCAAAGATGGTCTTTAAGCCCAAGAAATCAAGGAGCCTGGTGATCCAAAGGGGTACAACTACTGGAAGGTTCAAGCTACTTGTTCAAGGGGAAGTCATCCCGAACATTCAGGGGAATCCAATTAGATGCCTTGGAAAGTGGTATGATGATTCCCTGTCAGATAAGAACGGCATCTCCAGCACCGGAAAACAAGTTGAAGAATGGCTGAATAAGATTGACAAGTCTGGCCTGCCTGGGAAATACAAGTGCTGGATCTACCAACATGGCCTGCTCCCGAGACTCATGTGGCTTCTCACTGTATATGAGGTGCTTCTATCAACTGTTGAAGGAATGGAGAGAAAGTTCAACAAGCACCTTAGAAGATGGTTGGGAATACCCCCGAGCTTTACATCCGTGGGGCTCTACATAAGGTCGGGCCAGCTCCAGCTTCCCCTGTCATCAGTGGTGGAGGAGTTTAAAGTCGCCAAGTGCAGATTGTCCCTGACATATAGGGACTCTCAAGACCAACTCATCAGGGAAGCAGGAATTAGAACAAGATCTGGTCGTAAGTGGGCCGCTAGCACGGCAATTAATCAGGCAGAATGTTCTCTTAGGACGAAAGACCTCATTGGAAACCCTTGCACTGGAAGACAGGGTCTAGGAACAGCACATTTCCAGCAGTGGTCAAAATCCACCCTCAGGGAGAAGAGAACCATGATCCAGGATGAAGTTCGAAACCTTGAGGAAGAAGGGAGAAGAGCAAAATCCATCGAGCTTGCAACTCAAGGCGCCTAGACGAGGTGGAACCTCCCCAAGAGAACAATCACATGGGGTGAACTGTGGCGGCTGGAGCCCTTCCGTATATCCTTTCTACTCCGGGCAGTGTATGACACCTTACCAACCCCAGTCAATTTGCACAGGTGGGGGAAGAGGGAGGACCCACTGTGCAGGTTGTGTGGTGGGAAAGGAACAATGGCGCACATTCTGTCAGGGTGTAAGATCGCATTGACACAGGGGAGATACAGGTGGCGCCATGATAAGGTGTTGGCAGTGCTCGCAGATATTCTGGAGCAGGAAAGGAGGAAGAAACAACCAGCCAAAGCAAGATCACTGCTGAGCTCCATCGCCTTTGTGAAAGAGGGCCAAAGACCTGTCGTCCATAGCCAAGTCAGGCAGAATCTCCAATTCTTCTCCCAGAGTTACTGTCTTCTGCCATTTTGGAGAGTACCCCAGAACGTAATCAGCGTTGTTTATGTTCAGCATGTGCATGTTTTCTCCCAGATTTTATAAAAAATATCTTAATTTGTGTTCTGAAGACGAACGAAGGTCTACATATTTTGTTTGTTGTTTGAAGATGTTTCTCCATCCATCCATGTTGTTTTGGGTCAGGACATCACATATTTTTCTTTTCTTTTTCTTTTTTTTATTTTGTTTCCACACTTTCTTCAGATGCTGAAAATGAAATACAGTTTTTAGTGAATGCTCATGAGAAATTACAGCTTATTGTATGAATTACTATACACAATAAAGTTGGAAGTCTTTTAATCTAGTAGTAAAACATCAGCAAAGTGTAAAGAACACAGCACATTTTTTTTTAAATATAACAATAAAACTAATATAAAATTGTTATGCAGATAAGTAGACGTAATGTCATCTAATCAAACCACATGTCAGTGTGGCAGTGTTTTAGACATGCATTGATAACATGCCAAATTAATCAGAAAACACAATGTAGAAACGGAACTGAACACAGATGATTACCTTTCCTCTTCCCTTGAGTTTGTCTCTTTTTTAGGTACTTCCTGAGACTCATTGTGCAGCGTGGGTAATATATAGTCGAATGATGCCATTTATACATTTCTAGATGTAGTTGTGTCACTTTTTCTATGCCTTGATATGTTATTGTTTCATGAAAAAAAAACACAATTCATCTGTTGTGGAGCCTTCAAAAGCAATCTTAGTGATCAATTGCCCTGGTTTATCATTTTCCAACACTTCACACAGATTCAGCATCTGATAAACTACAGGACCTGTTAAAATTGAGAAGAATCTCAGATGTCAAAACAGTCTCCAGCATCTTATTCAACAAGTCCTCCAACTCATACGACCGTAAAGGTCGTTTGTCACTATCTTCAAATACGACCCATACGAGCGTTCCCTAGATTAGCGCCCCTACCGGCAACAGGAGATACTACAGATATTTTCGCCTAAATGCATTGTGGGTTTCTTTTAAAATGCTTGCTATTTGCGTTTTAAACTCTCCCGGCTATTCAAAGTGTTTTATTGCTAAAAAGATATGGATTTTAGATAACTTCAAGACACGTACAGGTAGAGTTTCCACCCGTCTCGTAAAGTAACGTTAGTCGATCGTCCCGTATTTATGAATGAAATTATGTCGTGTTTCAAATCGATACTGTACACTGTTTGTCCCATTATTTCAACATGTTTGACGTTCAGATCGTTCAAGTGGACCCTGCCAGCATTATAAAGTTAGTTTTCATTGTGATATTTGTTTGAAATTAGCCTGTGGTTGGAAAGTGATCATGTAAAAGTCCACACATTTACCATGTTTTTACCATAGTTACGTAGTTTTAATGTGGTATTTGTAGTTAAAACACGGTATCCACAACACTTACCTTGTTTCACCACAGTAACTGTGTTTTTACTGTGTACTATTTGTAGTTAAAGCACATAACACAATATTTACCATGTTTTTACCACAGTAGCTTAGTTTTAATGTGGTATTTGTAGTTAAACACACGGTATCCACAACACTTACCTTGTTTCACTACTGTAACTGTGTTTTTACTGTGTACTATTTGTAGTTAAAGCACAAAAACACATTTACCATGTTTTTACCACAGTAACGTAGTTTTAATGTGGTATTTGTAGTTAATCACATAACTTGCCATGCCTTTAATACTTTTATGTAAAAAAAATGTAATTCAATATTTTTTTGTCTTGCAGTTTCTTCAGATCACATACATCTCCATCTCCTACAACAACCTTTAGTGACCAGCAGCTGTTTAACAGCTCTCTCTCTCTCTCTCTCTCAGCTTTTCCTTGCCTATTTTTCTGAACTGTTATTCATAATTAATTTACACATTTTTGCTCTCTTTCTTCCTTTCTCTTTTTCATCATGGCATATTTTCAAAGCTCAGAATTGAATTTTGATCGGTTATGTCAAAAAGCTGCTAATATTAACAGGTAACTTGTACTTGAAGCTCAGTGCTGAACTTGAAGAAGCTGCCAGGGAGGCTAAAGTCCTTCAAAGGTTCAACATTTTCTGTTTTCTTTGTTTCAGCTAAAAAGGAAGACCAAAGGAAGGCCTGTCGAACTCTTGTCTTGTCTTGTTTGTGGAGAGGGATGAATTTGGCCATCTTGTGTGTTTATGGAGAAGACCAAAAGCTGCAAAGGCAAACATTTCCAATGGTACATCTGTGTTGGTCTTAACCCATTGACTGAACTTTACGGCAGTTACATTTTGCACAGCATTTGATGTTTCTTAAACTTTGGTTTACATATCCCACGGCCCCATCAGGAAGAGCCCTCAACAAAGTCTTACGCTGTCCGTGTTGATTTTTATTGAACACATCTGTCTAAGCAAGAGTCTGGAAATGCTAGTTTAACTTGTCACGTGACAAATCAGATCTTCAATTAATTTGGCCAAATCAGATCACTATATATGCTATAATGAGAACTGCTGTATTTTAGCATCCACACCAACAAATTATAAAGTTCAGTTTATTATTATACACGCTGCAGTTAAGTTGTTGTCTGCCACTTTAAATGCTCAAGCTCTTTAAAGTCAGGTGAATTCTGATTGATCAGCTGGAAAATTAATTCCAATTATTTTGTTCCTCTGTCTTTTTAAATGTTAAAAAAATGAAAATAGATTCTGATGATGTTGTTACTCTGTCATTAAATGTTAAATAGCTGCGGTATAGACTCATGTTTAAAATAATTCATATAAATATAGCTTGATACAGCTTTTTCTAAAAAACAGGGGTGCAAACTTGTCACCTTTCGGCGAAATTGTTGGGGTTGGGGGTCGTATCTGCGAGTCATCTGTGTCACGTCACCTGTAGCGTTTTTTCCCGTTGGCAAAGGAATGGCCCCGCCCTATTCTGCCTCTGATTGGCTTACCTTAATGTCCTTTCCCTCATCCAACCAATCTCACTCCTGATGCATAACTTTTAGACGCTGCAGGCAACTGTCCATATTTCCAGAGGCTACGTAAAACATGAAGGAACAAGCTAACTGCAAGCAACTTATTTTTGAAGTAATTGGGCTATGTTGGTGGTTAGATTAGCCTGTTTGTAGCTAGCTAAATTAAATTCGCTTGTGTTCCAGTATAAATGGTGATTACCGCGTGAGACTGCGTTTGTTTTTTTTGTTTTTTTGCGTGAGGCTGCTGTTGCAATATGAATATTGTAAGTTACGTTATCGCTACTTTAGTTCGCTACCCTTTGCAAACTGCTCCTCAATCTCGACCTTAACATTTATCTCACATATCAGTAAGATATTACTCTGACATGAAGTCGATTTGAGAACTGTTCGACCTACAAGTAAAGCATGCTGTTTAATGTACAGTAATATTAGTATCACTCAGCTCAAGTGGAGGCAGCGCTAAGCCATAGCTAAGGGTGAATCCCATTTCTCTGTCTTACCCCTTCCCCTTACCCCTTCCCCTTAGTTTTGCGTTCACGTGAGAGTAAGGGCTATCCCAATTCTCGTTTTGATCGAGGGTAGGGCTAAGGGAAGGGTAGATACCCTTAAAACCAAGCATTTTCGCGAGCTTACTTGAAACCGAGGGGTACCCAGAACACACTGCGCAACCGGCAACAATCAAGTATTTTCGGCTTAAATAATTTATTTAAAAATTACGACAGTCTTGTTTTGTGCTCTAGACAGTCCTGTACATATATATTTGCAAACATGTACTTAATTGAAAGCGTTTTTAAAAATCGCTAGTTTGCGACGCTAACGTTACATTGCTGAGTTGCACAACAGTCCCGCAGACTAGCCTTGAATGGACTCCATGCATGTCTACAGTTTTAACAAGTTTGTAAAACGATCCAAAGTTCGTGATCAACACTTGTCGGCTCTGATGACGTAGCAGCCAGCTAGCGACAGTGTATGATGACGTAACCGTAACCAAGTTGTGTCTCATTTCATAGGGGTATGTTTTCACTAAGCGCTTACCACTCGGTTTCGAGGGACAAGGGCTAGGGTAAGGCGAGGGAAGGGGTAAAACAGAGAAATGGGATTCACCCTAAGTGTCCGTCTGTAACAGCCTGTTTCAAGACGGAGAAACACCTCGAGTTTAGCCCGTCAGCTGCTTCAAAAATTCGAGTGCTAAAATGAAGATTTACAGTAGAGGTCTGCACGGGCTTTAAATTGAAGCCCGAACCAGGCCCGTGCCCGACATCGTCTGACCCGACCCGACCCGAATCGAGGTCACCTTTTTCACCCCTGACGAGTTTGCACCCCTGAAAAAAAAAAAAAAAAAACTTTTCGTTAAACTTAAACACACAATTCTGCCTTTCTTTGCCTATTTCTCTTCATCTTAGTCCTTTACTCCGTCACTCACTCACACATTCTTTTTGCTCTGTTGTAAGGTAAAAACAGAGAGTTTGCATGATGGCCTTTTTCAGTTTTGTCAACTGAACAGCTGCTAGTGAGAGTCAGCGAGTTCTTGTCATGATGAGCCCTCGCCAGGTAAGGTTTGTAGAAAATTGTAATCAATATTTATTCATCAAATCCTCTGACCTGAATCTTTTGGTGAATGAACTTAAATATATCTGTCTTAATTTATATGTTTAACCAACAGCATTAATTAAACATGGGGTCAATAGATATTTTCTTGTTTTACAACCAAAATGGAAGACCAAAAACACAAAGAAAATCAATCACAGCAAGCCAGTCAAACCAGTCCTGTTGGGAATGAACATGGTCTTCTTGTGCCCAAACAGAGAAGACAGAGAACTGAAAATTTGCACATTTCCATTGGTATGTATGTATTCAAGAAATACATTTAAATGTAGTACAGCATTTGATGTTGATCTCTCAAAGGACTCTTCAAGTCAGCAGTTATCATCTTTCGCATACACATCTTTTTTTCATAGCTCCTAGAATGAGCAAATAAGCTGTGCATCATCTCTGGAATTTGGGAAGGAAATGACCGAATATGGTGAGTACTGACACCTGCACCTATTCACCAAAACTATCCCAGATAGCAAAATTTGTCTGGCCCACCTCTGGGCCACAACCTTGCTTCACTTCTGGCCCAGTTCTGGCTGGGTCCCCGGCCCAAAACTGGCACACACACTGAAAACCGACTCAAACAATTTCCTCTGGCCCAGATGTGGCCCACAACCTGTAAAATGACTCTTATTTATTGACGTGGCCCAGATCTGGCCCGCATACTGTAGAGTGACTTCTATTATTTTATGTGGCCCAGGTCTGGCCCAGACACTTTAAGCCAGATCTGGCTGAGACTCGGCTTGGTCCCCGGGCCGAATGTGGCCCAGAAACTGCTAAATGTAATTCAGCAGTAAAACACAAATACAACCATTTAAAAACATTAAAAAGGCTTTAATTATAAAATTACCAAATACTTTAAATATACATGAACAAATGCACTACAGTATAAACATTCACACTTTTAAAACCACACAGTAACAAGTAAATTATATTTACTGCATATATATATATATATATATATATATATATATATATAAAATGAAGAGTTCATTTGCAGAAACAGATAACCGTTTTAACAATTTTAAAAATCATGTTTTTCATTGTGCATTCCAATTAATCTCAATCAAACTGCATGCAGGTTATTTTGATTAGGTAAAGAATAACTAATAAATACTAGCTAACTAACACAATAAAACAAAAACATGATAACAAAAAACAAAATTTTATCCGTTATCCGTTTTTGCAAATAAACTTCATATATAAAACATTGTGTGTCATAATTCAGTTCAGTTCTTATCAAATGGTGTCAGTGCAGTCAAGTCAATAATATTGCTGAATATTAGGTGTCTTCAACCAAGCAAGACAAAAGGCAACAGTGACAAGGAACCCAAACCCAAACAAGACCCGGCTCAGTCAGGAAACAGTCTCGTCTGGCCAAACGAATGAACGTGGTGTGATTATTCCAGGCTGCATCACAAGTCAGATTGTGGATTGATATCATTCAGAATATTTCGTCCAACTTCTTCTGCATGAGGAAACATCACGCCAGCAGGTGAAGCTGGTAAAAGGGTCTGTGCAGAGGGCTTGTCTGGTTCTCGTAGTCTTTGCTGAGGATCTGTGCTGAGGCCATCAGTGAGGTCTTCACAGGGATCTGTCATCTAGCTGACATGGTCTCCGCTGACAGTCAGGGATGTGTTGTGGTCACTCCTGGTGCAGGTCCACCGTCTGGTCTGGATACCGACTGGATCAGCTGATTATTGTAACCTAGGGATAAGGGTGAGACAGTATATAAGCAACTAATATAAGCAATGATGTCATTCTTCTTACAAATTAACATGTACATTAGATATTATAGGAAGTGTTGCTGCTTACCCTAATTGGTGCAGCATAAAAATCCTTTAAAAGATTTGAATTATAGAAATGTGATAGTGTGTCATGTGTATGGAATGTTAAAGAGATGGTCTTTTAAACTCACAGAGTGTGTCTGCCTCCTGAAGTACTCACTTTTGATCAGCTGGAAGCCACCTCTTCATAGTCCCCTTGACCTCCATTTCAGCAGCATTAGCTTGAAAGTTTTTCCAAATTGCAGCCTTGAAATATGTACAAATATATATTGTAAGGTAATTATTTAATCTTAAGCATTACAGCTTTTACAATCATTAGGACGAGCCAGAATTCGCACCTTATATGTTTGATGAATGTTCATGCAGCAGCTCAGAATTTCTGTAAAAAATAAAATAAATAAATGTCAGATTACATATATATAGTGTTCAGATTAAACTTTTAAATTTGTTTGCTCATAATAATCCCCACCACAGTAAAATAAGTATGATTTTAATCACATCACACGGCATATCTATGCTTCAGAAGTTTTCATTCACTCTAAAAACTGAACCTGCTGAAGTGCAGCAGACAGATTAGGCCTCCATTCAAGAACAAAAGATGATGCACTTACATTTCACGGCTTTCTCTTACGTATCTATAGTGTTTTTCTCTGTCAGAGCTGCCCACACGGCAGTGTTACCACAAAATAAATATTATTATTAAATTCAGATTGCACATATTGAATTATCTTAGCAGGTGTAATGCTACTATAGCGTGCTCAGTTTGACTTACAAACAAATGACTCATTTGAATGGTTCAGTGAATCGAATCAGACAGAGTCACTCGTATAGATGTTTATGGCTCCAGCAGCGTCCGACTCCTTTGATTCAATAGCAATCACTCGTTGAAAAAGATGAATCGAATGAATTCTAGCAAACAAAATGGAATTTAACTCATTAAAATTTAATTACCTTACATTATCGTGCACTGGATACAGCTCATCGGTTTTCATATTAAAAATTACATATTGTTTTCCTAAAGAGACCGCCTGACAGTTAGGCCTAACGTTACTCATCAACACTCAATATATCCGGACCGAATGATTTTTCTGACGCTATTATCATCGCAAACCTAACAGAAACCATCTAAAACTATACTCCTCCTGGCATTTAAACATCAAACAACACTAGATCGATCATTAAATAACTTAATTTACCTTTTGCAGCTGAAGTATTCCTCTTGAGACCTGTGCCCGAAATCTCCTCAGGATTAACCGCCAAATCTCTCTCTCAGGCGGATCTTCATTCTAGCAGCGGCCGCCGGAGACAAAACCAGCTCGGGCGAAGGTAGAGACACACAACTACACCGAGTGTGGACCTGCCGCGTGCAACAGCTTTCAGCCGAGATCGGCCCAGAGAGAAAAAGCCGTCTGTCAACCAGAAGTGTTTTGTAGAGTCGGCGCGGCTCTGGCCCATTATCTTCT
>NW_026704919.1:0-2500 GCF_012432095.1 Onychostoma macrolepis
TTGCAAAATGACCGAGGTCCACGTCCCCCTGGTCGATTGGAGCGCGTAGCGCGCCCGAGCTAGGACCCCGCCCGGCCGAGAAGGTGCTCGTCCCGCTTTGCCATAAAGCACTGGCCGCTGTGGGTTGGGTGTTCCTAGGGGCACGGCGAAAAAAGTTTGGTACGGTGACCCGAGGGCGAAATCGCCTTGTCCGTTTTGATGCGCGCACGAGAAGGCCCCTCCGGGGTGCCGACGTTTCATAGGGAGGCTCAGACGGCCGGTCTTGTCTCGGAGGTTCGGTACCGGCGGGCCGAGAGGAGCCTGCGGCGAGGGTTTCGTTAGGTGTCCGCCCTCGGCGCTACGGGCGCCAGCCGCACTCCCCCGGTCCCCGCGAAACGCACTTTTCCCCCTTACGGCTGCAATCCAGCGGTCACTCCCCCAAAGTCAAAGATAAGCATTCTTCCCTGACAGTGGAGCGAGAGGCTGCCGCACGTCGCCCTATGAGCGGCCGCACCAGCGAGGCATAGCGGGGTGTGCCCTCACCTCTTCGCGGAGCGAGACCCGCGTAGGATTCAAGCGCTGCGGTTGTTCCTTTTTGCCCCCACCGCCGCACGGTTGGGCTTACCTGGTTGATCCTGCCAGTAACATATGCTTGTCTCAAAGATTAAGCCATGCAGGTCTAAGTACACACGGCCGGTACAGTGAAACTGCGAATGGCTCATTAAATCAGTTATGGTCCCTTTGATCGCTCCACCCGGTACTTGGATAACTGTGGCAATTCCAGAGCTAATACATGCAAACGGGCGCCGACCTGCCTTCCCCCCGGGGGGGGCGGGGACGCGTGCATTTATCAGATCCAAAACCCATCCGGTGGTCGGGCTCCGCCCCGCCCGGTCCCTTTGGTGACTCTAGATAACCTCGGGCCGATCGCGCGCCCTCCGCGGCGGCGACGATTCTTTCGAATGTCTGCCCTATCAACTTTCGATGGTACTTTAGGCGCCTACCATGGTGACCACGGGTAACGGGGAATCAGGGTTCGATTCCGGAGAGGGAGCCTGAGAAACGGCTACCACATCCAAGGAAGGCAGCAGGCGCGCAAATTACCCATTTCCGACTCGGAGAGGTAGTGACGAAAAATAACAATACAGGTCTCTTTCGAGGCCCTGTAATTGGAATGAGCGTATCCTAAACCCATGGGCGAGGACCCATTGGAGGGCAAGTCTGGTGCCAGCAGCCGCGGTAATTCCAGCTCCAATAGCGTATATTAAAGTTGCTGCAGTTAAAAAGCTCGTAGTTGGATCTCGGGAGTGGGCTGGCGGTCCGCCGCGAGGCGAGCCACCGCCTGTCCCGGACCCTGCCTCCCGGCGCCCCCCGGATGCCCTTAACTGGGTGTCCGGTCACCTCGGGGCCCGGAGCGTTTACTTTGAAAAAATTAGAGTGTTCAAAGCAGGCCGCCCGTCGCCGCTGAATACCGCAGCTAGGAATAATGGAATAGGACTCCGGTTCTATTTTGTGGGTTTCTGGAACCCGGGGCCATGATTAAGAGGGACGGCCGGGGGCATTCGTATTGCGCCGCTAGAGGTGAAATTCTTGGACCGGCGCAAGACGGACGAAAGCGAAAGCATTTGCCAAGAATGTTTTCATTAATCAAGAACGAAAGTCGGAGGTTCAAGACGATCAGATACCGTCGTAGTTCCGACCGTGGCGATGCCGACCAGCGATCCGGCGGCGTTATTCCCATGACCCGCCGGGCAGCGTGGAAACCACGAGTCTTTGGGTTCCGGGGGGAGTATGGTTGCAAAGCTGAAACTTAAAGGAATTGACGGAAGGGCACCACCAGGAGTGGAGCCTGCGGCTTAATTTGACTCAACACGGGAAACCTCACCCGGCCCGGACACGGAAAGGATTGACAGATTGATAGCTCTTTCTCGATTCTGTGGGTGGTGGTGCATGGCCGTTCTTAGTTGGTGGAGCGATTTGTCTGGTTCATTCCGATAACGAACGAGACTCCGGCTTGCTAAATAGTTACGCGGCCCCGTGCGGTCGGCGTTCAACTAGAGGGACAAGTGGCGTTCAGCCACGCGAGATGGAGCAATAACAGGTCTGTGATGCCCTTAGATGTCCGGGGCTGCACGCGCCACAATGGGCGGATCAGCGTGTGTCTACCCTGCGCCGAGAGGCGCGGGTAACCCGCTGAACCCCGCTCGTGATCGGGACTGGGGATTGAAACTATTTCCCATCAACGAGGAATTCCCAGTAAGCGCGGGTCATAAGCTCGCGTTGATTAAGTCCCTGCCCTTTGTACACACCGCCCGTCGCTACTACCGATTGGATGGTTTAGTGAGGTCTCGGATCGGCCCCGCCTCCTCGCGGGCCCTGGCGGAGCGCCGAGAAGACGATCAAACTTGACTATCTAGAGGAAGTAAAAGTCGTAACAAGGTTTCCGTGGGTGAACCTGCGGAAGGATCATTACAGCAGTGTCGGGACAAGGCCGGACCCGAAAACGCTTTTGAGCGAAAAA
>NW_026704919.1:10000-14161 GCF_012432095.1 Onychostoma macrolepis
GGTTGAGTTATTCCGGTCAAAATTTGAACTTTGGGGGCTCTATCTCCGCCCCGGATGACTTTTGGCTAGGGGAAGGCGGCGTTGGATAGGGGCCGTGGAGGTGTAATTTTGACCCGAGTTTGGTAGAGGTTGCCCTCGAGTTGGTTGAGTTATTGCCGGTCAAAATTTGAACTTTGGGGGGCTCTATCTCCGGCCCCCGGATGACTTTTGGCTAGAGGAAGGCGGCGTTGGATAGGGGCCGTGGAGGTGTAATTTTGACCCGAGTTTGGTAGAGGTTGCCCTCGAGTTGGTTGAGTTATTGCCGGTCAAAATTTGAACTTTGGGGCTCTATCTCCGGCCCCCGGATGACTTTTGGCTAGAGGAAGGCGGCGTTGGATAGGGGCCGTGGAGGTGTAATTTTGACCCGAGTTTGGTAGAGGTTGCCCTCGAGTTGGTTGAGTTATTGCCGGTCAAAATTTGAACTTTGGGGGGCTCTATCTCCGGCCCCCGGATGACTTTTGGCTAGGGAAGGCGGCGTTGGATAGGGGCCGTGGAGGTGTAATTTTGACCCGAGTTTGGTAGAGGTTGCCCTCGAGTTGGTTGAGTTATTGCCGGTCAAAATTTGAACTTTGGGGGGCTCTATCTCCGGCCCCGGATGACTTTTGGCTAGGGAAGGCGGCGTTGGATAGGGGCCGTGGAGGTGTAATTTTGACCCGAGTTTGGTAGAGGTTGCCCTCGAGTTGGTTGAGTTATTGCGGTCAAAATTTGAACTTTGGGGGCTCTATCTCCGGCCCCGGATGACTTTTGGCTAGGGAAGGCGGCGTTGGATAGGGGCCGTGGAGGTGTAATTTTGACCCGAGTTTGGTAGAGGTTGCCCTCGAGTTGGTTGAGTTATTCCCGGTCAAAATTTGAACTTTGGGGGCTCTATCTCCGGCCCCGGATGACTTTTGGCTAGGGAAGGCGGCGTTGGATAGGGGCCGTGGAGGTGTAATTTTGACCCGAGTTTGGTAGAGGTTGCCCTCGAGTTGGTTGAGTTATTCCCGGTCAAAATTTGAAATTTGGGGGGCTCTATCTCCGGCCCCCGGATGACTTTTGGCTAGGGGAAGGCGGCGTTGGATAGGGGCCGTGGAGGTGTAATTTTGATCCGAGTTTGGTAGAGGTAGCCCTCGAGTTGGTTGAGTTATTCCCGGTCAAAATTTGAACTTTGGGGGGCGCTACCTCCGGCCCCCGGTGGGTTATCGACTCGGGGGCGGCGGCGTCGGATAGGGCCCGTCGGGGTCTACTTGCGTGCCGAGTTTGGAGTCGCTGGGCCTCGGCGTTTCGTTTCGGGCTAGGGTCGAACTTCCAACCCCCTCTTCGTCGGTGGCCTTGCCCAGGAGAGCGCGCCTTTCCCGGCTACGGCTCCGGTCTCGCCCGCGGGCCGGAGGTCGGTCCGTTAGGGGAAGCCGTTTTGAGGTGCCATCGGGATAAGGTTTTGGGGGTCACCAGCGGCGGGTACGGTCGCCTCGGGGCCTCTTCCGGCCTTCCCCGACCAGGGGCGGCCCTCTCGGGCACGGCCGTGCGGGGAGTGGACCCTGGATGAATTTCGGTTCGGAAAAACGACTAAGTCGAAAACGGGGGCTTGGGCCAAACATCCAGGGTGTCTGAGGCGCCGAGGCAGGCCGGGGACGGCGCCTCGTCCCTGGGTAGGTTCCGGATTCGACCGCGACCCTGGAGGTGGGTCCGTTAGGGGAAGCTGGTTTGAGGTGCCGTCGGGAAATGATTGAACGTGTGATTTTGTGGACTTAGGTTTTGAGCGCTTAAAAAGCGGAGCTCCAGGGGCTTTTTCGAGCGACGCCAGGCCCAGAGACACGTCTCCCTGGCGGGGTGGGCACTGCCCCAGCGCCCCTTGGTCCGGTTCTCGGTAACGGTCACAGCTAAGCTCCAGGGGCTTTTTCGAGCGACGCCAGGCCCAGAGACACGTCTCCCTGGCGGGTGGGCACTACCCCAGCGCCCCTTGGTCCGGTTCTCGGTAACGGTCACAGCTAAGCTCCAGGGGCTTTTTCGAGCGACGCCAGGCCCAGAGACACGTCTCCCTGGCGGGGTGGGCACTACCCCAGCGCCCCTCACTCCGGTTGTCGGTAACGGTGAAAGCTAAGCTCCAGGGGCTTTTTCGAGCGACGCCATGCCCAGAGACACGTCTCGCTGGCGGGCTGGGCAGTACCTTGGCCCGCCTCACTCCAGGAATTGACGGTTCTCCCTAACGATGAAAGCTAAGCTCCAGGGGCTTTTTCGAGCGACGCCAGGCCCAGAGACACGCCTCCCTGGCGGGTGGGCACTACCCCAGCGCCTTGGTACGGTTCTCGGTAACGGTCACAGCTAAGCTCCAGGGGCTTTTTCGAGCGACGCCAGGCCCAGAGACACGTCTCCCTGGCGGGGTGGGCAGTACATTGATGCCCCTCACTCCAGGAATTTACGGTTCTCCCTAACGATGAAAGCTAAGCTCCAGGGGCTTTTTCGAGCGACGCCAGGCCCAGAGACACGTCTCCCTGGCGGGGTGGGCACTACCCCAGCGCCCCTTGGTCCGGTTCTCGGTAACGGTCACAGCTAAGCTCCAGGGGCTTTTTCGAGCGACGCCAGGCCCAGAAACACGTCTCGCTGGTGGGGTGGGCACTACCCCAGCGCCCCTTACTCTGTTTGTCGGTAACGGTGAAAGCTAAGCTCCAGGGGCTTTTTCGAGCGACGCCAGGCCCAGAAACACGCCTCGCTGGTGGGGTGGGCACTACCCCAGCGCCTTGGTCCGGTTCTCGGTAACGGTCACAGCTAAGCTCCAGGGGCTTTTTCGAGCGACGCCAGGCCCAGAAACACGCCTCGCTGGTGGGGTGGGCACTACCCCAGCGCCTTACTCTGTTTGTCGGTAACGGTGAAAGCTAAGCTCCAGGGGCTTTTTCGAGCGACGCCAGGCCCAGAAACACGTCTCGCTGGTGGGGTGGGCACTACCCCAGCGCCCCTTGGTCCGGTTCTCGGTAACGGTCACAGCTAAGCTCCAGGGGCTTTTTCGAGCGACGCCAGGCCCAGAGACACGTCTCCCTGGCGGGGTAGGCGGCACCCTAACCCTAACCCTAACCCTAACCCTAACCCTAACCCTAACTCTTACGCCTTGGTCCGGTTCTCGGGTGACCAGCGGCGGGTTTGAGGCTCCGTGGCCTCTTCGGCGAGAGGCGTGTACCGCGAGGGCTCGCCAAGGCGATTAGTCACCAGAAGAGACAGACGGCAGTGCGTAAGTGTTTTAATACTCATTCTTAGCTCTGTTGTTTAAATTAATTCCTTGTTGCTAGGAAAGAATAGTTCGTTTCCTACCTATTTCTATTCTGCTTTTTCGTTGTGGTTTATATTTTTGATTGCACTTATTGATCATTATAATAACTGCCCTTTAGCTTAAACTCCTTTCCTGCACTTAAGTGCGAAGTGTTAGTTTCGATTTGAGCCATTGCCCTGCGATTGGCTGGTGGTTGTGCTAATTAAAAGCGACCACAGCTTTTTTTTCACTCTAGACTGTGTATTTGTTTGAGGTGTGCGCTGACGCGGAAGCGTCTGCGGAAGCGTTCAGTCGTGTTCAGCCTCCTCGTGTGAAGACCGAGGAGTGTAAAGACCGACTTTTTCCTGTGCGACTTGAACCGAGCAACGACACCGAGCTACACACTTAAGTATCTTTTTCCTTCCTCACTCTGCTCTCCTATCCTCTTTCCTTCTACCTCTATCATGTGTCTCCAAAACATTCCGGTTCTCTCTCAGCCACGCTCTAACATCACTCGCAGACGGCAACGTAATACTGCTAACCTACGCCCTATCTCTACATCTTCCACTACACCTCTGGCTTTCTCGGTGGGTCTCTGAATTGTCAGTCAGCGTCAACAAAGCTGACTTCATTTCTGCCTTTTCTTTAAAATCCACTCTCAGCATCTTGGGCTTGACTGAGACCTGGATTCGTCCAGAAGACTCAGCAACCCCAGCTGCTCTCTCTACTAATTTCTCTTTCTCTCATACTTCGCGTCAAGTTGGTCGGGGTGGGGGTACTGGCCTGCTCGTTTCACACAATTGGAAATACTCAACCCACTCTACCCTTTGCAATTACAACTCATTTGAATGTCATGCCATTAATGTATCAGCTCGATAAAACTCCAGATTGTGGTAATCTACCGT
>NW_026704920.1:0-14116 GCF_012432095.1 Onychostoma macrolepis
AAGAAATAACTCTGAGGAATCAAAGATCAGTTTATAAATTTAGTCCCAAACGTCACTAAATTTATAAACTGATCTTTGATTCCTCAATTAATTGACGTTAATCTCAGTCTTTAGGCTCCACTCCAGATCAGGACAAACGAGCAATGCAATTTCACTCCTACCAGTTAAAGGTGAGCAAGTTCAGTTTGTCTGTCCAACCAGAAAAGATTCAAGCACGAGTTACAAGGATTCGCTTAACGGTGGCTCGCCAGTCCAACTTCCCCATCGCAGGTAAAGGTTCGAATAATTCACACATCAGTCGATTCATCCGGGGCAAATCCAGCAAGGGAACTCACATGGAATAAGATCAGAAAACAAAACAAAAATCCTGGCCTTGAGGACACAAGGCCACCAAAACAAACAACAACAATTAGTATTTGATATATAAGCATAACTCCAACTAAAACACATCGATTGGCATTCATTTACTCTGTGTGATAAACTGTCTTTCTATGTATTATTTCTCTTTAACAATAAATAAATTCTTCCTGAATGTTGTGTACTCGTATATCTTTTTGTTTGCCATACAATTGCACATTTATAGTTCTTTCTCATAAACAACAGCATTTTTATTCACATTGCACACATTAAGGCATATTTCCCAGCAAACAATGACCTGGAGGTCCACCAGCGTTTTTTGGGTGGCACAAATTCAGCGGCTTAATACGGTCAGACCACCGTCGGCACACCATCGGCGAGCTGACCAATCTAAAAACGCTGTCGGTCAGCCGGCGTTTTTTGGGTGGCACGCCACCAGCGGTTTGCCGCGGCTGGGCCTCCGTCGGTGCACCAATGGCAAGCGGTTCTGTCCTGTGTTTCTACTAAGCTCTTACATGACATCTTTGTTTTATAAATTATATATATATATATATATATATATATATAAAACATTTATTTTTTACATTACATTTTTACAGTTAAAAGGAATCTGAAGCACTGAATAAAAATAGTGAGTTATAATTATTAACAAAAGTTTAGTATAAAAACTGCAAGCACATTTTTAAATGAAAAATAGTTTGAATGATCGTAAAAACAACAATACAAAATCTAATAAATAAAAAAAAGTACTACTTTGTCCCACTATCACGTGCGGGTTGCAGTTTACACCTATGTATGAATGGGTCATATAACTACAAAACAATTAAAATTCAAAATTAAATAATTTTTTTGTTGTTGTTTATGTTCTATATAATATATGTTTATTTAAATGGTGCGTGACTGTGACGTGTTTTGATGGACTCACGCTCTGAGTCTCATTCAAACGCTGCAGGAGGGAGTTACCATGGAAACGGGTGGCAACTCTCCAACTAATAGCAGCAACACTGTCTCTCGCTGCTGTTTTCACCGTTTTCAGGTGAGTTTAGTCCCTAAAAATCACACAAATATTACATACAACTGTTCCTGACACTTTTCTTTCTTGTAATTGATACGCTTCTGTTGAATATTTACTTCATAAAGACAGTTTAGTGTCTTCGAAAAAGTCCATTAGCATCTCAACTGTTTTTAGACATTGTATGGTAACTCTGTATATTGAGCTCTGATTTATCAAAATTTTGACTTTATCACATATTTATGTGTAGTTGGGAGATTTTAATAGCTTTGTAAAGGTTTTGTCAATGGGTTATTGGAATTAGACTAATTTATTTAGCCTAAAATATGTGCTGTAACTTTACTGTTAATCGGTGACGTCACTTAAAGGAGCATGTATTAACTGAATCTAGTTAAAACGTGATTTGATATTTAATGGCAAACAATTGATAAAAATTGTTCTGTGGTTTCAGGAGTAACACTTCTGCAACAGAAGAGAAGCTCCAAGATATCTAAATTTCTGAAGGAAGCTGCTGACAGAGATGTGGGAAACATAGGTAAGCTGCATGAGAAAGCTCATTAAATCACTTTATATATGCAAATATGTAGTGAAAAAATGCTTTATTAAAGTTATTTTAAGAAGGTTTTGACATCCAAACATGAGTGAGTGATGTTAAAATGACATTTTATTTTTGTGATCAAAGATGAATTTTCAGCATCATTACTCTTCAGTTTTACATGATGATTATTTAGAAATCATTCTAATATGCTGATTTGCTGCTCAGGAAATATTCCTGATTCGTATTTTGTTTTGTGTGTATTATTCAGGATTCCTTAATGAACAAAGTTTAAAATTAACAGTGTTTATTTGAAACAAAAATATTTACTCTCACTTCTCATCAATTTAATACATCCTTGCTGAATAAAAATGAATTTATTAAAAAACCTCACTGACTGCAAACATTTGAACAGTATTGTACAATACCATTTAAAGGTCTGGAGTCTATTTAACAATGAATCCTGAAGAAAAAAAAAAAGTTTACACTAAAATGTTTATCAGCACATCTTTTATTAAATATTGTTAATAATCAGAAATGTTTCTTGAGCAGCAAATCAGATTTATTTTTGAAATATCATGTGACACTGACGACTGGAGTAATGATGTTAAATTCAGCTTTGATCACAGCGATACATTACAATTTTAACATATACAAATAAAAAAAAAAACAGTTCTCTTGAATTGTAATATTCCACGATGTTATTGTTTTAACTGTTTTTTGAGTTGTGAGTATAAGAGACTTCTTTCAAAGATGTAAAAAGCCGCTTTAAACTGAAACTAGAGGCTACTATATCTTACGATTTTTTTTAAAGCCTTTCATATAAAGCCTGATACATGTAGAACAAATTGTATTATGCACTTTCTCCGCAGCAGTTCAGTCTATGTCCTCCCTAGATATTTTTTTCAGATGTGCTCGTATCAAACTACTTATATCGATATTAACAGTACTGCTTCATACTGTATCGCTTATAAAGATTATATTGATATATCGTACAAACTCAATATACCGCCCAGCCCTACTGTAACACCTGGTTCAATTATTTATTTTTTTTGTGACTCCTGCCTCATTTTAAAGATGTAATTGTGAACAGTAGTAATATTTGTAAATGTTTGTTTGCTAACATTTTGTTTAGCTTGTTTAGGTTTTTCTTAGTTCATTAAAGTTTAAACTGAATTTTGCAGTTATATTACAGATGTAATGTTTGTCAGCTGGATCTTTAAAGGGATAATTGCACAAACTTTAAAATTTGCTGTTAATTTACCGACCCTTAGGCCATCCGAGATGTAGGTGACATTTTTTTCTTTAAGCCTGTATGTTTAGTCTGTATGACAAATGTTATAAATGGAGATTGTTATTAAATAATGGCTATTATGTGTTGTAAATTGTGTTTTTAGTGATTGATAAACACCTGTTAATCATTTTTAATAATTTTGTTAAACTATAAAAATATATGTTTTAGTTCCCCCGCAATTTCTTATGATGCCCAAATAATAAATCTTAGTTGAGGTAACATATAAAACACATGGAGTAAATGGTTACATTTTAAATGACATAACTTGCTGTTGTCAGGGATCAATCAGGCTCATTCACACACTGGACACAAAGATCACACTCACCCGAATACTAATCATCTGCACCTGTCATCAATCAGCAATCCCAACATCATTAAGCACTATAAAGGAACACGCTTCACCTCCAGTCCCTGTCGAACCTTGAACTAGGAAAGACCAACTAACCTGTTCTCTGTGTGTTTCAGACGGTTGTTCCTGTATGTTCCAGTCTGTTTCAGCATACCTTTATGAGACTTACCGGTTCCACTCATCTGGACATCTTTCCCGATCATTGAATTCCTTGGACAGTGCCCTGCAAAAGAGAAGACGGTCATTTACCAGCATTACTCTCACTGTACTCATTGGTGCTCTGAACTCACCTGCATTCCAACAAGATCTTCATTAAATATTGTTCTGAATCCTACTAACCTTGTCATCCGAGTGTATATCCTGACAGAAGGTTCGACCATAAAACCGATATGGATTCAGGACAATCCGATCCAACTGGAATTCCTCCGCTCGATCCTGCTGAGCTCGGAGCTGCAGCGATCCCCACTTCCGCAACTGTCGCTTCTTCCCCGCTGTTCATTTCTAGTCCGATGGTGAAACCAGCGCCCTTCTCTGGCCGGGAGGAAGATTGCAACGGATTTCTTCTTCAGTGCTCTCTTGCCCTAGAGGTACAACCTTACCATTTCCCTACGGAAAGGTCGAAAATCTCTTTCATCATTTCACTCTTATCTGGTCGAGCACTTCAATGGGCGGAGATTATGTGGAATCAAGCAGGACCGGTTACTGAGTCTCTTCAGAACTTCATAACATATTTCAAAGAAGTCTTTGGCAGTCCCGTAGGTGACTCATCTGTTGGGGAACAGCTATATCATCTAAAACAAGGCCAAATGTCTATCACTGATTATGCTTTGAAGTTTAGGACTCTTGCCGGTGCGAGTGGATGGAACGAAAGAGCACTCATCACTACTTACCGTCAAGGATTGAATCCAGCCCTAAGATTACAACTTGCCATTTACGATGACGTCATGGGCATTGAGAAATTTATTCAACAGTCAATCCGAGTCTCCCATCGAGTTCAAAATTGTTATTCCGATCACCACCACTCGTCATATGTCCCTTCACCTAGGGCAGCAGAGAATCCAGAGCCCCATGGGATGGAGCCTATGCAAATTGACCAGACCCGTCTTTCTCCACTCGAAAGGACGCAACGTTTGACCAATAACCTTTGTCTGTACTGCAGAGATAGCAACCATTACATCGGTGTCTGCCCTGTGCGTCCACCTCGTCTCTTGGTGAGCTCTGTGATAAGCAGTCCTCTCAATGTAACTCCACTATCCACCATTGTGTCACTGATTTCCGTTAATGGTGTAATTTCAGTTACCGCCCTCATCGATTCAGGGTCAGCGGGAATTTCATCTCGGCGCCCTCTGTCGGCAACTTCAACTCCCGAGACTCGCTCTCCAACCCAGTTCACAGCAAAATCAGTGACGGGGAAAGCCTTGAACCATGGGTATGTGAAACACATAATCAAACCAATCACACTACGAGTAGGTTGTCTGCACGAAGAACCATTCACTCCTTTAGTGTTAGAGAATTCTACTTCTGCGATCATTCTGGGAGACCCTGGTTTATTCAACACAATCCCAAGTATCATGGGCTAACGGGATATTCTACGCTGGGGTTCTACATGTTTCCATACTTGTTTCCTAAACTCCCGAAACCTGACTCTCCTTCGCCAAAGAGTATCTCCATTGCCGTAACCGATTGAAAGCCCTCGAGAAAAACAGTCCATAGTCATTCCCTCCTGTTATGCCTCTTTTGCAGACGTTTTTAGCCCGGAGAAAGCCTCTCATCTCCCTCCTCACCGACCTTGGGATTGCGCTATTGACCTGGAACCAGGTAAACAGGTGCCCCGTGGTCACATATATTCACTTTCCATTCCAGAACAACGAGCCATGGAAGAATATATCCAAGAAGCCTTAAAACAGGGGTACATTCGTCCTTCAATTTCCCCAGCAGCCTCTAGTTTCTTTTTCGTTGCAAAAAAGGATGGGGGCTTAAGACCTTGTATTGATTATCGCGCTCTTAACAAGATCACCATAAAGTTTCGGTATCCACTCCCTCTTGTACCCACGTCACTCGAACAGCTACGAGGTGCTAAGATCTTCACCAAACTAGACCTCAGGAGTGCATATAATCTCATTAGGATACGAGATGGAGATGAGTGGAAAACTGCCTTCATTACCCCTTCAGGTCACTATGAGTACCTCGTAATGCCGTATGGGCTGGTCAACGCCCCTTCGGTGTTTCAAGATTTCATGAATGAGGTACTTCGGGAATTCCTCAATAAATTCGTGATTGTGTATATCGATGATATTCTGATCTTTTCCCAAGACGAATCTGCACATCAACGACATGTCTCTAGAGTTCTCCAACGCTTACGAGATCACTCCCTCTTCTTGAAAGCAGAGAAATACCTCTTCCACCAAGAATCCGTTGCCTTCCTTGGATATCTCGTGAGTGAGCAGGGGGTGCAGATGGACGAGGGAAAAGTCACAGCAATCACTTCATGGCCAACTCCTCAAACAATAAAGGAACTCCAACGATTTCTAGGTTTCGCAAATTTCTATCGCAGATTTATTAATAACTACAGCACCATAACTTCGGCACTTACCTCCCTTCTGAAAGGGAAACCGAAGTCCCTGTCCTGGAACCTGGATGCGGATCATGCCTTCCAAACCCTGAAGAACCAATTCATCAGTGCTCCTCTGTTACATCATCCCAATCCAGATCTAGCCTTCATCATCGAAGTCGACGCCTCCACGACCGGAGTAGGTGCAATCCTGTCTCAACATCAGGAGACTGTCCATAAACCTCTACCCTATGCGTTCTTCTCAAAGAAATTGTCACCAGCTGAACAGAACTATGACGTGGGTAACCGTGAACTCCTCACCATTAAATTGGCTCTGGAGGAGTGGAGGCACTGGCTTGAAGGGGCACAACATCCATTCATGGTGCTTACCGATCATAAAAACCTCCAGTATCTCAAAGAAGCCAAGAGACTAAACCCGCGACAAGCCCGTTGGGCCTTATTCTTCACACGGTTTCACTTCCATATCACCTATCGTCCAGGCACAAAGAACATCCGTGCTGGCGCCTTGTCCCGTCTCCATGCCCCTCCAGACACAGTCGGCGACCCGAACCAGTCCTGCCCACTACCGTTTTGTTAACCCTATTCAGTGGGACATTGATGATCAGATCCGAAGCCACAAGACAAGAACCTGCCCCACGGAATGCCCGGACACCCTCACTTACGTTCCTAACGAACATCGGCTACCTCTCATCGAATCCGTTCATTCGTCGGTTGGTACAGGTCATCCTGGAGCAGCACAGACCTACACACTGTTACAACAACGATATTGGTGGCCAGGTATGAGAAAAGAAATACAGCGTTTTGTCCAGGGATGTTAAGTCTGCGCTGTATCCAAGACTCCACGTCACTTACCTTTTGGAAAACTGCTACCTCTACCCATTCCACAACGGCCCTGGTCACATCTGGGCATAGATTTCATCACTGATTTACCTCCTTCAGGAGGCAACACATGCATTCTCATTATAGTCGATAGATTCTCCAAAGCCTGTAAACTGATCCCTTTGCCAGGCCTCCCTACAGCCCTTGTTACCGCTGAGAGCCTCTTCAACCAGGTGTTTCGGCATTTCGGCATCCCTGAAGACATTGTGTCCGATCGAGGACCGCAATTCATTTCACGGGTTTGGAGAGCTTTCTTTTCTCTTCTCGGGGTTACGATAAGTCTGACTTCGGGGTACCATCCTCAGGCTAATGGACAAACTGAAAGGAAGGTTCAAGAGATCAATCGTTTCCTCCGCACGTTCTGTCAGAATCACCAAGACACATGGAATCAATTCCTCGCTTGGGCGGAATACGCCCAAAACTCTCTGCACCAGACCACCACCGGACTAACCCCCTTTCAATGCTTCCTTGGTTTCCAGCCCCCATTGTTTCCTTGGTCCGGTGAGCCTTCCGAAGTCCCTTCTGTGAATTATTGGTTTCGAGAGAGTGAAAGAGTGTGGAATGATGCCCACCATCATCTCCAACGGGCTGTACACAGACATAAAAGGTTTGCGGATACGGCGAAAGGATACATCCATGTTCGAACCTGGCCAGCTGGTCTGGCTCTCGACACGTGACATTCGTTTACGTCAACCTTGCCGTAAATTAAGCTCACGATACATCGGACCTTTAAAATTCTCCATCAAGTCAATGCAGTCACATATAAACTTCACCTCCCTCCTCAATTCAAGATTCACCCAGTCTTTCATGTCTCACTCTTGAAAACTTACTATCCTTCTGTTCTCCCCCCCACCACAGAACCTGATCCTGACCACGCACCTCCTATACCCACCATCGAAGAAGATTCCATTTTTTCGGTCCATGACATCCTGGACTCCCGACGTCGGGGTGGTCGTTTGGAGTATCTTGTTGATTGGGAAGGTTATGGGCCAGAGGAAAGAGCTTGGGTTCCTCGGGACGATATCCTAGATCCGGCTCTGCTCACTGAATTCCACCAACAGCATCCCCATCGACCAGCTCCACGACCTCGAGGCAGACCACCACGACGTCGCGGGTCCTCAGTCCACTGGCGTAGACCCTGGAGGGGGGGGTAATGTCAGGGATCAATCAGGCTCATTCACACACTGGACACAAAGATCACACTCACCCGAATACTAATCATCTGCACCTGTCAGCAATCCCAACTAAAAACAACAACTGCAATAAGCAGATATGAATGGCGGGTATGTGTGTAAGAGAGTGTGTATGTACGTACGTGAGTAAGTATGCTCGTTCCACATTGCATTTGTGCTCTAGTATCAGGCCTTGATTTTGTTGTGTGGACATTTTCAGATTTATGCAGAATTTATTGATTTTATTTGCCAATTTCTATAAAAATGCTCTTTGTTGCAGTCACACGTGTGTGTGCTCATCTTTTCTACATTGCATTTGTGATCTAGTACCAGGCCTTCATTTCTGTGTGAAATTTTTCAGACCTATGCTGGATTTATTATTATTTTTTGACAAATTAAAAAAAATATATAGATTTTTTCATATTTCCCATTCATTTTCAGACCATATTAGTAAAAAAAAAAAAAAATACATACCTTCAGAACAACCGAATCAAGCCCCTTTTTTTATTTTTATGTGAATACAGTTAGAAAATGTTGAAAAGTCATAAAATCTTATTCCACTGAGATAAAGGAAACATTTTTTAACTAAAGAAAGTTGATTGAGGTCATACTGACCCGATACTATTTCTAATCCATTCAAACTCATCTATCTAATGTTTCTTATCTATCTATCTATCTATAATCTGACTTCATCTATCTATAATCTGACTTCATCTATCTATCTATCTATTTAAAATTCCTATCTATCTATCTATCTATCTAATATTCTTATCTATCTATCTATCTAATATTCTTATCTATCTATCTATCTATCTATCATCTATCTAATATTCCTATCTATCTATTTAAAATTCCTATCTATCTATCAGACTTCCCTTCTATGTACTATTTCTAACCCATTCAAACTCTATCTATCTATCTATCTATCTATCTATCTATCTATCTATCAGACTTCCCTTCTATGTACTATTTCTAACCCAATCAAACTCATCTATCTAATGTTTCTTATCTATCTATCTATCTGTCTATATACACAATATTTGTTATAAAATGATCAAGAAAGACAAAATCAAGTGTATAATTGAAAGAGTAATTGTAAAAAATTTATAAATTTTTAATCATACAAATAATATATATATATATATACACACACACACACACAGACACACAGACACGCCTCACACACACAAACAAACAAACAAATAAACAAACATAGACCTTTCAATCATAAGACCTGTTTTTCCTGTTTACACCTGTGTCCTTTGGGGGCAATATGACCCCAAAATTGAAAGAGTAATTGTAAAACATTTATAAATTTTTAATCATACATATAATATATCTTTTTTGTTTGTTTGTTTACTTCTCATCTATACATTAATGCTGTGTTTTGGGAGATATGAAGTACTTTTGTACCTGTTTACCACAAAAATCCTCAGCTACACCATTAGCTTGCATGTGAAATATTACATTTTTATGAATAAATCTCTTAAATGATGATCTAAATTTAATTTAAACTGTTTCTGGATATTGATCTAGGTGTTAGGTGTACAATACTGCCATCTGGTGGTTAGAGAAAAACTTGTAGAAATCACAGATTTTGAAAGAATAGTGTAATGACCATATATATCCAGCAGAGGCCCATAGAGAGCCATTCATTTTTTCTGGAAGTGGTCAGCTGCTCCTCTCACAACTTTTATGATATATATTTTGTAATTATATATTGAAACATTATAAAATACATTAAAAACAGTATTTTTCCCAAAGGTTAGAATTTGTTTTTGTTTGTTTCATGCATTTTGAAGTGCTCGCTTTTGCAATAATGCCACAAAAATTTTTTTTTTTTTACATAAATGTAAATAAAATCAAAACGAAGAAAAAAAAAAAAAAACTAAACAACAACTGCAATAAGCAGATATGAATGGCGGGTATGTGTGTAAGAGAGTGTGTGTGTACGTACGTGAGTGAGTATGCTCGTTCCACATTGCATTTGTGCTCTAGTATCACGCTTTAATTTTGTTGTGTGGACATTTTCAGATTTATGCAGAATTATTGATTTTATTTGCCAATTTCTATAAAAATGCTCTTTGTTGCAGTCACACGTGTGTGTGCGCGTCTTTTCTACATTGCATTTGTGATCTAGTACCAGGCCTTCATTTCTGTGTGAAAATTTTCAGAATTATGCTGGATTTATTATTATTTTTTGACAAATTAAAAAAATATGTGTTCAGATGAGCCCAGACCTTGCCAGCTCCAACTGTCAAAATACAAATCTAAACACACTGAAGCCCATTAGACTCAATCAGACTTCCCTTCTATGTACTATTTCTAACCCATTCAAACTCATCTATCTAATGTTTCTTATCTATCTATCTATCTATCTATCTGTCTATATACACAATATTTGTTATAAAATGATCAAGAAAGACAAAATCAAGTGTATAATTGAAAGAGTAATTGTAAAAAATTTATAATTTTTTAATCATACAAATAATATATATATATATATTTTTTTGTTTTTTTTGTTTACTTCTCGTGTATTAATGCTGTGTTTTGGGAGATATGAAGTACTTTTGTACCTGTTTACCACAAAAATCCTCAACTACACCATTAGCTTGCATGTGAAATATTACATTTTTATGAATAAATCTCTTAAATGATGATCTAAATTTAATTTAAACTGTTTCTGGATATTGATCTAGGTGTTAGGTGTACAATACTGCCATCTGGTGGTTAGAGAAAACTTGTAGAAATCACAGTTTTGAAAGAATAGTGTAATGACCATATATATCCAGCAGAGGCCCATAGAGAGCCATTCATTTTCTGGGGTCAACTGCTCCTCTCACAACTTTTATGATATATATTTGGTAATTATATATTTAAACATTATAAAATACACAACTTTTATGATACATATTTTGTAATTATATATTTAAACATTATAAAATACATTAAAAACAGTATAAGTGCTCGCTTTTGCAATAATGCCACATAAATTTGCAGAAATGCCACACAAGTTGTCACTAAAACTTGATTGCAGGTACGTATTTATTTCAATCTAAAAATAAAATATTTTTGTTTGTTTTGACATAAATGTAAATAAAATCAAAACGAAAAAACCTAAACTAAAACAACAACTGCAATAAGCAGATATGAATGGCGGGTATGTGTGTAAGAGAGTGTGTGTGTACGTACGTGAGTGAGTATGCTCGTTCCACATTGCATTTGTGCTCTAGTATCAGACTTTAATTTTGTTGTGTGGACATTTTCAGATTTATGCAGAATTTATTGATTTTATTTGCCAATTTCTATAAAAATGCTCTTTGTTGCAGTCACACGTGTGTGTGCGCGCGTCTTTTCTACATTGCATTTGTGATGTAGTACCAGGCCTTTATTTCTGTCTGAAAATTTTAAGACCTATGCTGGATTTATTATTATTTTTTGACAAATTTAAAATATAATATTGACCCCAAAGACCATATTAGTAAAAAAAAAAAAATACATACCTTCAGAACCGAATTAAGCCCTTTTTTTTTAAATGTGAATACAGATAGAAAATGTTGAAAAGTCACAAAATCTTATTCCACTGAGATGAAAGGAAACATTTTTTAACTAAAGAAAGTTGATTGAGGTCATACTGACCCCGATACTATTTCTAATCCATTCAAACTCATCTATCTAATGTTTCTTATCTATCTATCTATAATCTGACGTCATCTATCTATCTATCTAAAGTCTATCTGTCTTTCTGTCTATCTATCTATCTATAATCTGACTCTATCTATCTATCTATCTATCTATAATCTGACTCTATCTATCTATCTATCTATCTATCTATCTATCTATCTATCTATATGTCAAACTTTAAGCTTTTAAAACTACTTTAAACTTCAATAATCTGACTCTATCTATCTATCTATCTATCTATCTATAATCTGACTCTATCTATCTATCTATCTATCTATCTATCTATCTATATGTCAAACTTTAAGCTTTTAAAACTACTTTAAACTTCAAACTATTTCAGACTGAAACCCATCAAACTTAAACTTTTAACATTTTTCAAACTTAAACTTTTAAAACTTTTAAAACTTTTAAAACTTTTAAAACTTTTCAAACTTTCTGGTCCGTCTTTCTCAAGCCAACTTAAAGTTAGTCTGAACTTTCCTATCTAGTTAGTGGTGCTTGCCAAAGGCAATATATTATTATTCTATAATCTGACTTTATCTATCTATCTATCTATCTATCTAAAGTCTATCTGTCTTTCTGTCTATCTATCTATAATCTGACTCTATCTATCTATCTATGTCAGACTGCATTGCCTTAAGTTTGTAAAACTACTTTAAACTTCAAACTATTTCATACTGAAAACCATCAAACTTAAAACTTTTAACATTTTTCAAACTTAAACTTTTAAAACTTTTTCAAACTTTCTGGTCCGGCTTTCTCAAGCCAACTTAAAGTTTGTCTCGACAAACTTTTTTTATCTAGTTAGGTTGGCTTGAGAGAGCCAACCTACTGATCTGCTACTTAAGCTTATTATTATTATTAAGTTGGCTTGAGAAAGCCAACTTACTGATATTGTACTTAAACTTCTTATTATTAAGTTGGCTTGAGAAAGCCAACTTACTGATATTGTACTTAAACTTCTTCTTCTTATTAGTGGTGCTTGCCAAAGGCAAGGCATCACTATTGTTCTCTTGCATACTTATTATTATTATTCTGCTTCTTCTTATTCTTCTTCTGGACAAAACTTCGGTTCGCTACTCCTCCTGCACCGTTTGTCACAGACCCATGAAAGAGGCGTCAAATCGACCGGCTCATTGAGGAGATGTGGGCTATATCTTTTCTAAGCGATCGGACCTACGATGTTCACACAGCGGACGAAAAAGTGGGCAAAAAAATCCCATTGACTTACATTGGCGGAATGTTCGTGAATTTGAATCTCAACTGTCACTTTCTCACACACACACACGCAGGCCCTTAGAGCCCCTTCTCTCTCTCTCTCTCTGTAACTCACACACACTCATTTGACTCATCTTTTAAGAAACCAATAAGTAATGACCTATGACCTTCATAGCCACACCCTAGCAACCACTTACAGCACCCTAGCAACCACCCCATAGACCTCCATTGAAAACAGATCAAAAGGGATATCTTTGGATAAAAGTGTCATATAAACATGCAGGTTTTGCTCTTTTGACTCGTGATCGCAAACAGGACTTCCCTCATGCATGCTACACATGCTAGCAGTGAATAGCTACATGCTAATAGTGATTAGCTAAGTGTTAAATCAGGCTAAGAACATACGAATAACTGTATAAAACTATATAGTAATGATGTGTGACAACTACCAACCGCTTAGCAACACAATAGTAACCTCCCAGTTATAGAGGTGTGCTATATCTTTATAAGTAATTGAGTGTATGACAACAGTGATATTTATGGGCAAATATTGTGAAATCAAGATGTGCCATGCTGATAGACTCATACCCAAAAGACAGTGCTATAATAAAATCAAAAGGTGCTTCAACAAAGTATTAGTTTAAGGGTGTGCACACTTATGCAACCACATTATTATTATTATTATTATTATTATTATTATTATTATTATTATTAAGTTGGCTTGAGAAAGCCAACTTACTGATATTGTACTTAAACTTATTATTAAGTTGGCTTGAGAAAGCCAACTTACTGATATTGTACTTAAACTTCTTCTTCTTATTAGTGGTGCTTGCCAAAGGCAATATATTATTATTCTATAATCTGACTTTATCTATCTATCTAAAGTCTATCTGTCTTTCTGTCTATCTATCTATCTATCTATCTATCTATCTATCTATCTATCTATCTATCTATATGTCAAACTTTAAGCTTTTAAAACTACTTTAAACTTCAATAATCTGACTCTATCTATCTATCTATATGTCAAACTTTAAGCTTTTAAAA
>NW_026704921.1:0-14105 GCF_012432095.1 Onychostoma macrolepis
CGTGCAGGTGCTGGGCTGCTGGGGCTGGACCCGCCTGACTGACACAATCGCCGCCGAGTTTGGGGGACAGGGCGACGCCGCTGCGCCAGGTTTTGTACACGTGCCCAATTCCAAAGTGACGACGGCGGCATCCGCCGAAGGAAGGGGCTGGACACCCTGTCCGTGGCATCGGAGTGCTAGCGCAAAAGGGGCGTGGCCTCTGCCTTTTCCAAAACAAGAGGTGACAGGAAAGGCAAGAAAAACAAAAAGAGTCAGCGAGGCAGACTGGGTGACAGCTGCAGGCAGTTATGACACGCATTTAACCGCAGCGGACTGCAGTTAAATGTCTCTCAAGCAAAGGGGATGGGGACTGATTTTAGAGCCACCGGAGTGCTAGCGCAAAAGGGGCGTGGCCTCTGCCTTTTCCAAAACAAGAGGTGGCAGGAAAGGCAAGAAAAACAAAAAGAGTCAGCGAGGCAGACTGGGTGACAGCTGCAGGCAGTTATGACACGCACGAACTGCAGCGGGCTGCAGTTAAATGTCTCTCAAGCAAAGGGGATGGGGACTGATTTTAGAGTGAATACCTGCGTGTATTCACGGCTCGAGGGCCGAAGAGTAGAGGGGCACGAACATCGCGACCAAAAGATGGAGCGCTCACGGATTTGCGTGTCATCCTTTCGCAGGGGCCATGCTAATCTTCTCTGTATCGATCCAATTTTAGTATATGTGCCGCCGTGGCGAGCACGAGACTGCTGGCCCGCTCGAGGTATCTGTACCCCTCGCGTTCCTGCGAGCTCTCACCAAGGTGGTGGGGCCCGCGAGCCATCTCGACACCGCATACCGTGCAGGTGCTGGGCTGCTGGGGCTGGACCCGCCTGACTGACGCAATCGCCGCCGAGTTTGGGGGACAGGGCGACGCCGCGTGCCAGGTTTTGTACACGTGCCCAATTCCAAAGTGACGACGGCGGCATCCGCCGAAGGAAGGGGCTGGACACGCTTGTCCGTGGCACCGGAGTGCTAGCGCAAAAGGGGGGCGTGGCCTCTGCCTTTTCCAAAACAAGAGGTGGCAGGAAAGGCAAGAAAAACAAAAAGAGTCAGCGAGGCAGACTGGGTGACAGCTGCAGGCAGTTAAGGACACGTACGAACTGCAGCGGGGCTGCAGTTAAATGTCTCTCAAGCAAAGGGGATGGGGACTGATTTTAGAGTGAATACCTGCGTGTATTCACGGCTCGAGGGCCGAAAGAGTAGAGGGGCACGAACATCGCGACCAAAAAGATGGAGCGCTCACGGATTTGGCGTGTCATCCTTTCGCAGGGGCCATGCTAATCTTCTCTGTATCGATCCAATTTTAGTATATGTGCCGCCGTGGCGAGCACGAGACCGCTGGCCCGCTCGAGGTATCTGTACCCCTCGCGTTCCTGCGAGCTCTCACCAAGGTGGTGGGGCCCGGCGAGCCATCTCGACACCTCGCATACCGTGCAGGTGCTGGGCTGCTGGGGCTGGACCCGCCTGACTGACACAATCGCCGCCGAGTTTGGGGGACAGGGCGACGCCGCGTGCCAGGTTTTGTACACGCGCCCAATTCCAAAGTGACGCACGGCGGCATCCGCCAAGGAAGGGGCTGGACACGCTTGTCCGTGGCACCGGAGTGCTAGCGCAAAAGGGGGGCGTGGCCTCTGCCTTTTCCAAAACAAGAGGTGGCAGGAAAGGCAAGAAAAACAAAAAGAGTCAGCGAGGCAGACTGGGTGACAGCTGCAGGCAGTTAAGGACACGTACGAACTGCAGCGGGCTGCAGTTAAATGTCTCTCAAGCAAAGGGGATGGGGACTGATTTTAGAGCCACGGTGCTAGCGCAAAAGGGGCGTGGCCTCTGCCTTTTCCAAAACAAGAGGTGACAGGAAAGGCAAGAAAAACAAAAAGAGTCAGCGAGGCAGACTGGGTGACAGCTGCAGGCAGTTAAGGACACGCATTTAACCGCAGCGGGCTGCAGTTAAATGTCTCTCAAGCAAAGGGGATGGGGACTGATTTTAGAGTGAATACCTGCGTGTATTCACGGCTCGAGGGCGAAAGAGTAGAGGGGCACGAACATCGCGACCAAAAGATGGAGCGCTCACGGATTTGCGTGTCATCCTTTCGCAGGGGCCATGCTAATCTTCTCTGTATCGATCCAATTTTAGTATATGTGCCGCCGTGGCGAGCACGAGACTGCTGGCCCGCCGAGGTATCTGTACCCCTCGGCGTTCCTGCGAGCTCTCACCAAGGTGGTGGGGCCCGGCGAGCCATCTCGACACCGCATACCGTGCAGGTGCTGGGCTGCTGGGGCTGGACCCGCCTGACTGACACAATCGCCGCCGAGTTTGGGGGACAGGGCGACGCCGCGTGCCAGGTTTTGTACACGTGCCCAATTCCAAAGTGACGCACGGCGGCATCCGCCGAAGGAAGGGGCTGGACACGCTTGTCCGTGGCACCGGAGTGCTAGCGCAAAAGGGGGGCGTGGCCTCTGCCTTTTCCAAAACAAGAGGTGGCAGGAAAGGCAAGAAAAACAAAAAGAGTCAGCGAGGCAGACTGGGTGACAGCTGCAGGCAGTTAAGGACACGCATTTAACCGCAGCGGGCTGCAGTTAAATGTCTCTCAAGCAAAGGGGATGGGGACTGATTTTAGAGTGAATACCTGCGTGTATTCACGGCTCGAGGGCCGAAAGAGTAGAGGGGCACGAACATCGCGACCAAAAAGATGGAGCGCTTCACGGATTTGCGTGTCATCCTTTCGCAGGGGCCATGCTAATCTTCTCTGTATCGATCCAATTTTAGTATATGTGCCGCCGTGGCGAGCACGAGACTGCTGGCCCGCTCGAGGTATCTGTACCCCTCGCGTTCCTGCGAGCTCTCACCAAGGTGGTGGGGCCCGGCGAGCCATCTCGACACCGCATACCGTGCAGGTGCTGGGCTGCTGGGGCTGGACCCGCCTGACTGACGCAATCGCTCGCCGAGTTTGGGGGACAGGGCGACGCCGCGTGCCAGGTTTTGTACACGTGCCCAATTCCAAAGTGACGCACGGCGGCATCCGCCGAAGGAAGGGGCTGGACACCCTTGTCCGTGGCATCGGAGTGCTAGCGCAAAAGGGGGGCGTGGCCTCTGCCTTTTCCAAAACAAGAGGTGACAGGAAAGGCAAGAAAAACAAAAAGAGTCAGCGAGGCAGACTGGGTGACAGCTGCAGGCAGTTAAGGACACGCATTTAACCGCAGCGGACTGCAGTTAAATGTCTCAAGCAAAGGGGATGGGGACTGATTTTAGAGCCACCGAGTGCTAGCGCAAAAGGGGCGTGGCCTCTGCCTTTTCCAAAACAAGAGGTGGCAGGAAAGGCAAGAAAAACAAAAAGAGTCAGCGAGGCAGACTGGGTGACAGCTGCAGGCAGTTAAGGACACGTACGAACTGCAGCGGGACTGCAGTTAAATGTCTCTCAAGCAAAGGGGATGGGGACTGATTTTAGAGTGAATACCTGCGGTATTCACGGCTCGAGGGCGAAAGAGTAGAGGGGCACGAACATCGCGACCAAAAGATGGGCGCTTCACGGATTTGCGTGTCATCCTTCGCAGGGGCCATGCTAATCTTCTCTGTCGATCAATTTTAGTATATGTGCCGCCGTGGCGGCACGAGACTGCTGGCCCGCCGAGGTATCTGTACCCCTCGCGTTCCTGCGAGCTCTCACCAAGGTGGTGGGGCCCGGCGAGCCATCTCGACACCTCGCATACCGTGCAGGTGCTGGGCTGCTGGGGCTGGACCCGCCTGACTGGCGCAATCGCCGCCGAGTTTGGGGGACAGGGCGACGCCGCGTGCCAGGTTTTGTACCGTGCCCAATTCCAAAGTGACGCACGGCGGCATCCGCCAAGGAAGGGGCTGGACACCCTTGTCCGTGGCACCGGAGTGCTAGCGCAAAAGGGGCGTGGCCTCTGCCTTTTCAAAACAAGAGGTGGCAGGAAGGCAAGAAAAACAAAAGAGTCAGCGAGGCAGACTGGGTGACAGCTGCAGGCAGTTAAGGACACGCACGAACTGCAGCGGACTGCAGTTAAATGTCTCTCAAGCAAAGGGGATGGGGACTGATTTTAGAGCCACGGTGCTAGCGCAAAAGGGGCGTGGCCTCTGCCTTTTCCAAAACAAGAGGTGACAGGAAAGGCAAGAAAAACAAAAGAGTCAGCGAGGCAGACTGGGTGACAGCTGCAGGCAGTTAAGGAAGGGGCTGGACACGCTTGTCCGTGGCACCGGAGTGCTAGCGCAAAAGGGGCGTGGCCTCTGCCTTTTCCAAAACAAGAGGTGACAGGAAAGGCAAGAAAAACAAAAAGAGTCAGCGAGGCAGACTGGGTGACAGCTGCAGGCAGTTAAGGACACGCACGAACCGCAGCGGGACTGCAGTTAAATGTCTCTCAAGCAAAGGGGATGGGGACTGATTTTAGAGCCACCGAGTGCTAGCGCAAAAGGGGCGTGGCCTCTGCCTTTTCCAAAACAAGAGGTGGCAGGAAAGGCAAGAAAAACAAAAGAGTCAGCGAGGCAGACTGGGTGACAGCTGCAGGCAGTTATGATTTGGCGTGTCATCCTTTCGCAGGGGCCATGCTAATCTTCTCTGTATCGATCCAATTTTAGTATATGTGCCGCCGTGGCGGCACGAGACTGCTGGCCCGCCGAGGTATCTGTACCCCTCGCGTTCCTGCGAGCTCTCACCAAGGTGGTGGGGCCCGCGAGCCATCTCGACACCTCGCATACCGTGCAGGTGCTGGGCTGCTGGGGCTGGACCCGCCTGACTGGCCTGTCGCTCGCCGAGTTTGGGGGACAGGGCGACGCCGCGTGCCAGGTTTTGTACCGTGCCCAATTCAAAGTGGCCTTGGCGGCATCCGCCAAGGAAGGGGCTGGACACGCTTGTCCGTGGCACCGGAGTGCTAGCGCAAAAGGGGCGTGGCCTCTGCCTTTTCCAAAACAAGAGGTGACAGGAAAGGCAAGGTGCCAGGTTTTGTACACGTGCTCAATTCCAAAGTGACGCACGGCGGCATCCGCCGAAGGAAGGGGCTGGACACGCTTGTCCGTGGCACCGGAGTGCTAGCGCAAAAGGGGGGCGTGGCCTCTGCCTTTTCCAAAACAAGAGGTGGCAGGAAAGGCAAGAAAAACAAAAGAGTCAGCGAGGCAGACTGGGTGACAGCTGCAGGCAGTTAAGGACACGCACGAACCGCAGCGGACTGCAGTTAAATGTCTCTCAAGCAAAGGGGATGGGGACTGATTTTAGAGCCACCGAGTGCTAGCGCAAAAGGGGCGTGGCCTCTGCCTTTTCAAAACAAGAGGTGGCAGGAAAGGCAAGAAAGAGTAGAGGGGCACGAACATCGCGACCAAAAGATGGAGCGCTTCACGGATTTGCGTGTCATCCTTTCGCAGGGGCCATGCTAATCTTCTCTGTATCGATCCAATTTTAGTATATGTGCCGCCGTGGCGGCACGAGACTGCTGGCCCGCCGAGGTATCTGTACCCCTCGCGTTCCTCGAGCTCTCACCAAGGTGGTGGGGCCCGCGAGCCATCTCGACACCTCGCATACCGTGCAGGTGCTGGGCTGCTGGGGCTGGACCCGCCTGACTGACACAATCGCCGCCGAGTTTGGGGGACAGGGCGACGCCGCGTGCCAGGTTTTGTACACGTGCCCAATTCCAAAGTGACGCACGGCGGCATCCGCCAAGGAAGGGGCTGGACACCCTTGTCCGTGGCATCGGAGTGCTAGCGCAAAAGGGGCGTGGCCTCTGCCTTTTCCAAAACAAGAGGTGACAGGAAAGGCAAGAAAAACAAAAGAGTCAGCGAGGCAGACTGGGTGACAGCTGCAGGCAGTTAAGGACACGCACGAACTGCAGCGGACTGCAGTTAAATGTCTCTCAAGCAAAGGGGATGGGGACTGATTTTAGAGCCACCGAGTGCTAGCGCAAAAGGGGCGTGGCCTCTGCCTTTTCCAAAACAAGAGGTGGCAGGAAAGGCAAGAAAAACAAAAGAGTCAGCGAGGCAGACTGGGTGACAGCTGCAGGCAGTTAAGGACACGCATTTAACCGCAGCGGGCTGCAGTTAAATGTCTCTCAAGCAAAGGGGATGGGGACTGATTTTAGAGTGAATACCTGCGGTATTCACGGCTCGAGGCGAAAGAGTAGAGGGGCACGAACATCGCGACCAAAAGATGGAGCGCTTCACGGATTTGGCGTGTCATCCTTCGCAGGGGCCATGCTAATCTTCTCTGTATCGATCAATTTTAGTATATGTGCCGCCGTGGCGGCACGAGACTGCTGGCCCGCTCGAGGTATCTGTACCCCTCGCGTTCCTGCGAGCTCTCACCAAGGTGGTGGGGCCCGCGAGCCATCTCGACACCGCATACCGTGCAGGTGCTGGGCTGCTGGGGCTGGACCCGCCTGACTGACGCAATCGCCGCCGAGTTTGGGGGACAGGGCGACGCCGCGTGCCAGGTTTTGTACCGTGCCCAATTCAAAGTGGCCTTGGCGGCATCCGCCGAAGGAAGGGGCTGGACACCCTTGTCCGTGGCATCGGTGCTAGCGCAAAAGGGGCGTGGCCTCTGCCTTTTCAAAACAAGAGGTGGCAGGAAAGGCAAGAAAAACAAAAGAGTCAGCGAGGCAGACTGGGTGACAGCTGCAGGCAGTTAAGGACACGTCGAACTGCAGCGGGCTGCAGTTAAATGTCTCAAGCAAAGGGGATGGGGACTGATTTTAGAGCCACCGGAGTGCTAGCGCAAAAGGGGCGTGGCCTCTGCCTTTTCCAAAACAAGAGGTGGCAGGAAGGCAAGAAAAACAAAAGAGTCAGCGAGGCAGACTGGGTGACAGCTGCCAGGTTTTGTACACGTGCCCAATTCCAAAGTGACGACGGCGGCATCCGCCGAAGGAAGGGGCTGGACACCCTTGTCCGTGGCATCGGAGTGCTAGCGCAAAAGGGGCGTGGCCTCTGCCTTTTCCAAAACAAGAGGTGACAGGAAAGGCAAGAAAAACAAAAGAGTCAGCGAGGCAGACTGGGTGACAGCTGCAGGCAGTTAAGGACACGCATTTAACCGCAGCGGGACTGCAGTTAAATGTCTCTCAAGCAAAGGGGATGGGGACTGATTTTAGAGCCACCGGAGTGCTAGCGCAAAAGGGGCGTGGCCTCTGCCTTTTCCAAAACAAGAGGTGGCAGGAAAGGCAAGAAAAACAAAAGAGTCAGCGAGGCAGACTGGGTGACAGCTGCAGGCAGTTAAGGACACGCATTTAACCGCAGCGGGCTGCAGTTAAATGTCTCTCAAGCAAAGGGGATGGGGACTGATTTTAGAGTGAATACCTGCGGTATTCACGGCTCGAGGCCGAAGAGTAGAGGGGCACGAACATCGCGACCAAAAGATGGAGCGCTTCACGGATTTGGCGTGTCATCCTTCGCAGGGGCCATGCTAATCTTCTCTGTATCGATCCAATTTTAGTATATGTGCCGCCGTGGCGAGCACGAGACTGCTGGCCCGCCGAGGTATCTGTACCCCTCGCGTTCCTGCGAGCTCTCACCAAGGTGGTGGGGCCCGGCGAGCCATCTCGACACCGCATACCGTGCAGGTGCTGGGCTGCTGGGGCTGGACCCGCCTGACTGACGCAATCGCCGCCGAGTTTGGGGGACAGGGCGACGCCGCGTGCCAGGTTTTGTACACGTGCCCAATTCCAAAGTGACGCACGGCGGCATCCGCCAAGGAAGGGGCTGGACACGCTTGTCCGTGGCATCGGAGTGCTAGCGCAAAAGGGGGGCGTGGCCTCTGCCTTTTCCAAAACAAGAGGTGGCAGGAAAGGCAAGAAAAACAAAAAGAGTCAGCGAGGCAGACTGGGTGACAGCTGCAGGCAGTTAAGGACACGTACGAACTGCAGCGGGACTGCAGTTAAATGTCTCTCAAGCAAAGGGGATGGGGACTGATTTTAGAGCCACCGGAGTGCTAGCGCAAAAGGGGGGCGTGGCCTCTGCCTTTTCCAAAACAAGAGGTGGCAGGAAAGGCAAGAAAAACAAAAAGAGTCAGCGAGGCAGACTGGGTGACAGCTGCAGGCAGTTAAGGACACGCATTTAACCGCAGCGGGCTGCAGTTAAATGTCTCAAGCAAAGGGGATGGGGACTGATTTTAGAGTGAATACCTGCGTGTATTCACGGCTCGAGGGCGAAAGAGTAGAGGGGCACGAACATCGCGACCAAAAGATGGAGCGCTCACGGATTTGCGTGTCATCCTTCGCAGGGGCCATGCTAATCTTCTCTGTATCGATCAATTTTAGTATATGTGCCGCCGTGGCGAGCACGAGACTGCTGGCCCGCTCGAGGTATCTGTACCCCTCGCGTTCCTGCGAGCTCTCACCAAGGTGGTGGGGCCCGGCGAGCCATCTCGACACCTCGCATACCGTGCAGGTGCTGGGCTGCTGGGGCTGGACCCGCCTGACTGACACAATCGCCGCCGAGTTTGGGGGACAGGGCGACGCCGCGTGCCAGGTTTTGTACCGTGCCCAATTCCAAAGTGACGACGGCGGCATCCGCCAAGGAAGGGGCTGGACACCCTTGTCCGTGGCACCGGAGTGCTAGCGCAAAAGGGGCGTGGCCTCTGCCTTTTCAAAACAAGAGGTGACAGGAAAGGCAAGAAAAACAAAAAGAGTCAGCGAGGCAGACTGGGTGACAGCTGCAGGCAGTTAAGGACACGCACGAACCGCAGCGGGCTGCAGTTAAATGTCTCTCAAGCAAAGGGGATGGGGACTGATTTTAGAGTGAATACCTGCGTGTATTCACGGCTCGAGGGCGAAAGAGTAGAGGGGCACGAACATCGCGACCAAAAGATGGAGCGCTCACGGATTTGGCGTGTCATCCTTCGCAGGGGCCATGCTAATCTTCTCTGTATCGATCAATTTTAGTATATGTGCCGCCGTGGCGAGCACGAGACTGCTGGCCCGCCGAGGTATCTGTACCCCTCGCGTTCCTGCGAGCTCTCACCAAGGTGGTGGGGCCCGCGAGCCATCTCGACACCTCGCATACCGTGCAGGTGCTGGGCTGCTGGGGCTGGACCCGCCTGACTGACACAATCGCCGCCGAGTTTGGGGGACAGGGCGACGCCGCGTGCCAGGTTTTGTACACGTGCCCAATTCCAAAGTGACGACGGCGGCATCCGCCGAAGGAAGGGGCTGGACACCCTTGTCCGTGGCATCGGAGTGCTAGCGCAAAAGGGGGGCGTGGCCTCTGCCTTTTCCAAAACAAGAGGTGGCAGGAAAGGCAAGAAAAACAAAAAGAGTCAGCGAGGCAGACTGGGTGACAGCTGCAGGCAGTTAAGGACACGCACGAACCGCAGCGGGCTGCAGTTAAATGTCTCTCAAGCAAAGGGGATGGGGACTGATTTTAGAGCCACCGGAGTGCTAGCGCAAAAGGGGCGTGGCCTCTGCCTTTTCAAAACAAGAGGTGGCAGGAAAGGCAAGAAAAACAAAAGAGTCAGCGAGGCAGACTGGGTGACAGCTGCAGGCAGTTAAGGACACGCACGAACTGCAGCGGACTGCAGTTAAATGTCTCTCAAGCAAAGGGGATGGGGACTGATTTTAGAGCCACCGGAGTGCTAGCGCAAAAGGGGGGCGTGGCCTCTGCCTTTTCCAAAACAAGAGGTGGCAGGAAAGGCAAGAAAAACAAAAGAGTCAGCGAGGCAGACTGGGTGACAGCTGCAGGCAGTTAAGGACACGCACGAACCGCAGCGGGCTGCAGTTAAATGTCTCTCAAGCAAAGGGGATGGGGACTGATTTTAGAGCCACCGGAGTGCTAGCGCAAAAGGGGGGCGTGGCCTCTGCCTTTTCCAAAACAAGAGGTGGCAGGAAAGGCAAGAAAAACAAAAGAGTCAGCGAGGCAGACTGGGTGACAGCTGCAGGCAGTTAAGGACACGCACGAACCGCAGCGGGCTGCAGTTAAATGTCTCAAGCAAAGGGGATGGGGACTGATTTTAGAGTGAATACCTGCGGTATTCACGGCTCGAGGGCGAAAGAGTAGAGGGGCACGAACATCGCGACCAAAAGATGGAGCGCTCACGGATTTGCGTGTCATCCTTTCGCAGGGGCCATGCTAATCTTCTCTGTATCGATCCAATTTTAGTATATGTGCCGCCGTGGCGAAGCACGAGACTGCTGGCCCGCCGAGGTATCTGTACCCCTCGCGTTCCTGCGAGCTCTCACCAAGGTGGTGGGGCCCGGCGAGCCATCTCGACACCGCATACCGTGCAGGTGCTGGGCTGCTGGGGCTGGACCCGCCTGACTGACACAATCGCCGCCGAGTTTGGGGACAGGGCGACGCCGCGTGCCAGGTTTTGTACACGTGCCCAATTCCAAAGTGACGCACGGCGGCATCCGCCGAAGGAAGGGGCTGGACACGCTTGTCCGTGGCACCGGAGTGCTAGCGCAAAAGGGGGGCGTGGCCTCTGCCTTTTCCAAAACAAGAGGTGGCAGGAAAGGCAAGAAAAACAAAAAGAGTCAGCGAGGCAGACTGGGTGACAGCTGCAGGCAGTTAAGGACACGTACGAACTGCAGCGGGGCTGCAGTTAAATGTCTCTCAAGCAAAGGGGATGGGGACTGATTTTAGAGCCACCGAGTGCTAGCGCAAAAGGGGTATTCACGGCTCGAGGGCCGAAGAGTAGAGGGGCACGAACATCGCGACCAAAAGATGGAGCGCTCACGGATTTGCGTGTCATCCTTTCGCAGGGGCCATGCTAATCTTCTGTATCGATCCAATTTTAGTATATGTGCCGCCGTGGCGAAGCACGAGACTGCTGGCCCGCCGAGGTATCTGTACCCCTCGCGTTCCTGCGAGCTCTCACCAAGGTGGTGGGGCCCGCGAGCCATCTCGACACCTCGCATACCGTGCAGGTGCTGGGCTGCTGGGGCTGGACCCGCCTGACTGACACAATCGCTCGCCGAGTTTGGGGGACAGGGCGACGCCGCGTGCCAGGTTTTGTACACGCGCTCAATTCCAAAGTGACGCACGGCGGCATCCGCCGAAGGAAGGGGCTGGACACCCTTGTCCGTGGCATCGAGTGCTAAGCGCAAAAGGGGCGTGGCCTCTGCCTTTTCCAAAACAAGAGGTGGCAGGAAAGGCAAGAAAAACAAAAAGAGTCAGCGAGGCAGACTGGGTGACAGCTGCAGGCAGTTAAGGACACGTACGAACTGCAGCGGGACTGCAGTTAAATGTCTCTCAAGCAAAGGGGATGGGGACTGATTTTAGAGCCACCGAGTGCTAGCGCAAAAGGGGTATTCACGGCTCGAGGCGAAGAGTAGAGGGGCACGAACATCGCGACCAAAAGATGGAGCGCTTCACGGATTTGCGTGTCATCCTTTCGCAGGGGCCATGCTAATCTTCTGTATCGATCCAATTTTAGTATATGTGCCGCCGTGGCGGCACGAGACTGCTGGCCCGCCGAGGTATCTGTACCCCTCGCGTTCCTGCGAGCTCTCACCAAGGTGGTGGGGCCCGGCGAGCCATCTCGACACCTCGCATACCGTGCAGGTGCTGGGCTGCTGGGGCTGGACCCGCCTGACTGACACAATCGCCGCCGAGTTTGGGGACAGGGCGACGCCGCGTGCCAGGTTTTGTACACGTGCCCAATTCCAAAGTGACGCACGGCGGCATCCGCCGAAGGAAGGGGCTGGACACCCTTGTCCGTGGCATCGGAGTGCTAGCGCAAAAGGGGGGCGTGGCCTCTGCCTTTTCCAAAACAAGAGGTGACAGGAAAGGCAAGAAAAACAAAAAGAGTCAGCGAGGCAGACTGGGTGACAGCTGCAGGCAGTTAAGGACACGTACGAACTGCAGCGGGACTGCAGTTAAATGTCTCTCAAGCAAAGGGGATGGGGACTGATTTTAGAGCCACCGGAGTGCTAGCGCAAAAGGGGGGCGTGGCCTCTGCCTTTTCCAAAACAAGAGGTGGCAGGAAAGGCAAGAAAAACAAAAAGAGTCAGCGAGGCAGACTGGGTGACAGCTGCAGGCAGTTAAGGACACGTACGAACTGCAGCGGGGCTGCAGTTAAATGTCTCTCAAGCAAAGGGGATGGGGACTGATTTTAGAGTGAATACCTGCGTGTATTCACGGCTCGAGGGCCGAAAGAGTAGAGGGGCACGAACATCGCGACCAAAAAGATGGAGCGCTTCACGGATTTGGCGTGTCATCCTTCGCAGGGGCCATGCTAATCTTCTCTGTATCGATCCAATTTTAGTATATGTGCCGCCGTGGCGAGCACGAGACCGCTGGCCCGCCGAGGTATCTGTACCCCTCGCGTTCCTGCGAGCTCTCACCAAGGTGGTGGGGCCCGCGAGCCATCTCGACACCGCATACCGTGCAGGTGCTGGGCTGCTGGGGCTGGACCCGCCTGACTGACACAATCGCCGCCGAGTTTGGGGACAGGGCGACGCCGCGTGCCAGGTTTTGTACGTGCCCAATTCCAAAGTGACGACGGCGGCATCCGCCGAAGGAAGGGGCTGGACACGCTTGTCCGTGGCACGGTGCTAAGCGCAAAAGGGGGCGTGGCCTCTGCCTTTTCAAAACAAGAGGTGGCAGGAAGGCAAGAAAAACAAAAAGAGTCAGCGAGGCAGACTGGGTGACAGCTGCAGGCAGTTAAGGACACGTCTGAACTGCAGCGGGACTGCAGTTAAATGTCTCTCAAGCAAAGGGGATGGGGACTGATTTTAGAGCCACGGTGCTAAGCGCAAAAGGGGGCGTGGCCTCTGCCTTTTCAAAACAAGAGGTGACAGGAAAGGCAAGAAAAACAAAAAGAGTCAGCGAGGCAGACTGGGTGACAGCTGCAGGCAGTTAAGGACACGTCGAACTGCAGCGGGACTGCAGTTAAATGTCTCAAGCAAAGGGGATGGGGACTGATTTTAGAGTGAATACCTGCGGTATTCACGGCTCGAGGCGAAGAGTAGAGGGGCACGAACATCGCGACCAAAAGATGGGCGCTTCACGGTTTGCGTGTCATCCTTCGCAGGGGCCATGCTAATCTTCTGTATCGATCCAATTTTAGTATATGTGCCGCCGTGGCGAGCACGAGACTGCTGGCCCGCCGAGGTATCTGTACCCCTCGCGTTCCTGCGAGCTCTCACCAAGGTGGTGGGGCCCGGCGAGCCATCTCGACACCGCATACCGTGCAGGTGCTGGGCTGCTGGGGCTGGACCCGCCTGACTGACACAATCGCCGCCGAGTTTGGGGACAGGGCGACGCCGCGTGCCAGGTTTTGTACGTGCCCAATTCCAAAGTGACGCACGGCGGCATCCGCCAAGGAAGGGGCTGGACACGCTTGTCCGTGGCACGGTGCTAAGCGCAAAAGGGGGCGTGGCCTCTGCCTTTTCCAAAACAAGAGGTGGCAGGAAGGCAAGAAAAACAAAAAGAGTCAGCGAGGCAGACTGGGTGACAGCTGCAGGCAGTTAAGGACACGCATTTAACCGCAGCGGACTGCAGTTAAATGTCTCAAGCAAAGGGGATGGGGACTGATTTTAGAGCCACGGTGCTAGCGCAAAAGGGGGCGTGGCCTCTGCCTTTTCAAAACAAGAGGTGGCAGGAAGGCAAGAAAAACAAAAAGAGTCAGCGAGGCAGACTGGGTGACAGCTGCAGGCAGTTAAGGACACGCACGAACCGCAGCGGACTGCAGTTAAATGTCTCAAGCAAAGGGGATGGGGACTGATTTTAGAGTGAATACCTGCGGTATTCACGGCTCGAGGGCGAAAGAGTAGAGGGGCACGAACATCGCGACCAAAAGATGGGCGCTTCACGGTTTGCGTGTCATCCTTCGCAGGGGCCATGCTAATCTTCTCTGTATCGATCAATTTTAGTATATGTGCCGCCGTGGCGAGCACGAGACCGCTGGCCCGCCGAGGTATCTGTACCCCTCGGCGTTCCTGCGAGCTCTCACCAAGGTGGTGGGGCCCGCGAGCCATCTCGACACCTCGCATACCGTGCAGGTGCTGGGCTGCTGGGGCTGGACCCGCCTGACTGACACAATCGCCGCCGAGTTTGGGGACAGGGCGACGCCGCGTGCCAGGTTTTGTACACGTGCCCAATTCCAAAGTGACGACGGCGGCATCCGCCAAGGAAGGGGCTGGACACCTTGTCC
>NW_026704922.1:0-14067 GCF_012432095.1 Onychostoma macrolepis
AAAACCGTTTTCGCATACCACAGCAACGAATTTGAGATATGATGCCAAAATGACAGTTGAGACTGTATCTCTGCAATGCTTTGGCGTGATTGACACCAAACTTTGTGTGTGCCATTGTCACCTCACACAGAACACACCACATCGATTTGAAAATGGTGACACCTATTGGTCAAAATTGATAAGCCAATAACTCATAATGCTATAGTTTTATATGTGATTTTTCAGCCGTTTTGACAAAAAACATCCTAAAATGGCTTCAATTACTCATTTCTGCATACAACAGCAACAAATTTGTGGCATGACGCCATTATGACACTTGAGGCTGTATCTCTGCAATGCTTTGGCGTATTGACACCAAACTTTGTGTGTGCCATTGTCACCTCACACAGAACACACCACATCGATTTGATAACAGCGCCACCTATCGGTCAAACGTGATAAGCCAATAAATCATATTGCTTTAGGTTTATAAGTGATTTTTCAGCCGTTTTGACAAAAAATATCCTAAAATGGCTTCAATTACTCATTTCTGCAGTTGGTTTGTTGTTTGCTTCTGTAGTGCTTGGCCCCGTGATTGCTGCTTGCAGCTATATTTAGGGGCCAAGCATCTTGAGGCACCTATTGAAACCGTTAGATTTATTATTAGGGGCCAAGCACCGAAGGTGCGGAGGCACCTATTGAAACCGTTAGATTTATTAGGGGCCAAGCACCGAAGGTGCGGAGGCACCTATTGAAACCGTTAGATTTCTTATTATTCTTCTTCTTCTTCTTCTTCCGTAGTGAAATTTTCCCATGTCAGCCATTTTGGCCGTCGGCCATGTTGAATTTCGTCGTAAAATGCTATATTTTACGAACGCATTAACTTATCGTTATGAAACTCAGTGTGGTTCTTCGGCCCCATGCCCTGATGGTACTTAAAAAGTTTGGGGGCAGCGCCACCTTTTGGTCAAACGTTATAATGAAATTTATAAAAATGCTAATAACTTTTGCTTACATTAGCCTATTGTAATCAAACTGATGTTGATAGATTCCTTGGGTCATGCCGAGATCATCGATACCAATTTTGCAATAATTGGCTAAACTTCCTGTCCGCCATTTTGATTCATGTTGAAAACCTACTTTTTCGAACTCCTCCTAGACCGTAAGTCCGATTTTCACGAAATTTGACTCGGATCATCTTCAGACCATGCTGGCAAAAAGTTATGGATTTTGTGTCGATATATTTCACGGTTTTCGTTTGGCGCATCAACGAATTGGCTGGAAAGATGCTACACTGCATCTGAGGCTGTATCTCAGCGAAACTTTGACATATTCGCACCAAATTTTGTACGTGACATTGTGACCTCACACTGACCACGCTACATAAGTTTGGTAACGGTGCCACCTATTGGTCAAGAGTAATAAACCATTAATTAATCATTAATAATGAAATTTCCAAACATGCTAATAACTTTTGACTGCATTAGCCGATTGTAATGAAACTGTTCTCAAATTATTCCTTGGGTCATGCCGACAACATACATACCAATTATGTCATAATAAGCCGAACTTTCTTTCCGCCATTTTGATTTATGTGGAAAACATACTTTTTCGAACTCCTCCTAAACCGTTTGTCCGATTTTCACCAAATTTGAATCATATCATCTCCAGACCATGCTGACGAAAAGTTATGGATTTCGTGTCGATACACAAAACCGTTTTCGCATACCTCAGCAACGAATTTGTGGCATGACGCCATTATGACACTTGAAGCTGTATCTCTGAAATGCTTTGGCGTATTGACACCAAACTTTGTGTGTGCCATTGTCACCTCACACAGAACACACCACATCGATTTGAAAATGGTGACACCTATTGGTCAAAATTGATAAGCCAATAACTCATATTGCTATAGCTCTATGTGATTTTTCAGCCGTTTTGACTAAAAACATCCTAAAATGGCTTCAATGACCAATTTCTGCAGTTGGTCTGTTGCTTGCTTCTGTAGTGCTTGGCCCCGTGATTGCTGCTTGCAGCTATATTTCTTCTTCTTCTTCTTCTTCTTCTCCAAAGTGAATCACATTTTGAGGGCCTAAACATGCTCCAAAACTCATGAAACTTTGCACACGGGTCAGAACTGGCGAAAATTTACATCTGATATGGGTTTCAGAAGTGGGTGTGGCAAAATGGCTCAATAGCGCCACCTATAATATTTCAAAAGAGTGCGCCTCGAGCTACGTTTATGTACATGCACGAAAATCGGTACACATGTAACACACCATTACCTACAAAAGCCTCTTGGTACAAAATCCAAACCCCAACAGGAAGTACGTTATTTTGAATTTCCTGTTCGATTTTTGTGCAGTTTTGCAATTTCAGGCTTCGTGCTTTGACGAACTCCTCCTACAGTTTTAATCGGATCGTCTTCAAATTTGCTGAGTGTAATCATAAGGCCTTTGTGATGTTAAATTGCGAAGATCTAGAGTTTTCGTCAAGGGGCGTCTCCCTGGGGGCCTGACAAAGTTTGATGTTTCGCCATGAAACAGGAAGTTGCTGTAACTCAGGCAAGCAATGTCCGATCTGCCCCAAACTTCACACGTTTCATAGGAGTTCAGTCCTGAACACATCTGCATGCTCATATTCAGATATAGTCATAGCGCCACCTGCTGGCAACAGGAAGTGACATGTTTAACACTGTAATGGACTCCTAGGTGCATATTAAAAAGTGTCAACAAGTGATAAATAGGCTGACAGCATGCTACAAGCATACTAAAACATGCTAGCAACACTTAGCTAAGTGCTAAAGCATGCTAGTAATGCAGTGAAACAGGAAGTTGCTGTAACTCAGGTAAGCAGTGTTCAATCTGCCCCAAACTTCACACGTTTCATAGGAGTTCAGTCCTGAACACATCTACATGCTCATATTCAGATATAGTCATAGCGCCACCTGCTGGCAACAGGAAGAGACATGTTTAACATTGTAATGGACTCCTAGGTGCATATTAAAAAGTGTCAACAAGTGATAAATAGGCTGGCAGCATGCTACAAGCATACTAAAACATGCTAGCAACACTTAGCTTAGTGCTAAAGCATGCTAGTAATGCAGTGAAACAGGAAGTTGCTGTAACTCAGGCATGCTGTGTTCAATCTGCCCCAAATTTAACAAGTTTGATAAGAGGCCTGTCCTGAACACATCTACATTCCCGTATTCGGGTACAGTCATAGCGCCACCTGCTGGCAACAGGAAATGGCTTGTTTTACACTAACTTAAACATGCAATGTCCAATCTGCACCAAACTTCACATGTTTGGTAAGAGTCATGGCCTGAAGACACCTAAAGGCCAATATTCAGTTATAATCATAGCGCCACCTTTTGGCAATAGGAAATGTCATGCTTTATAATAACTCAAACATACTACTTTCAATCTGCATCAAACTTCATATGTTTGATAAAAGTGCTGCCCTGAAGACATCTACATGCCAATATTCAGTTATAGACATAGCGCCACCAGCTGGCAGCAGGTTTGGCACATATAAATAACTTTGACATATTCCTCTATGTTTGCCTTTTTAAATGCATATTGCTCACCGTTCCCTCTCTCCCTGAAGCAACCGGTCGGCGGTGAGCCCGGGTGCGAGGGCCCATTCATCGCTGCTTGCAGCTTTAATTTCTTATTGTTATGCAAACTATACAGACAATATGAACGCGCATTAAGACTAAAAGAACCAACTGCGTGTAGGCAAGCGAGCCCAGAACGCGCAAGTTGCACATTAAACATTTTCCTCCCGTAGAAAATACTTATAAATAAAACAGTAATGTAGCATAATGGACAAACACAATGATACAAAAGGGCTGTAGACATTTTATTCAAAATGGGAAAATGCTTATTAATTATGTTTTAATAATGAAGAGGAGTTTGGTCTTTATAATCTCAGTCCATTATGCCACATTATGCCACGTTTTGCGATATGGGAGGAAATACATATACATTATATAAATAAACTGTATATTGAATTTGATCTTTTAATAGCACTATCTTAACACATTAAGCCATATTAAGTGTTTATGATTTTCTACGGGAGGTTTAAAAGCGCGCTGTTCTGTGGCGACGGATTTGTGGGTCTTGTCTTTTTCTCTTACAGATGACTTGCAGGACCCTGTATGTTATGATATTAAATTAGTTTTAATCGTTTAACCTCCACAGTGTCATGTCTCCATGGCAACACACATGATTTGTGTGAATTGCAAGTGACGTCGCAGGCAGCCAAGAGTGCAAGTAACGAGTGCAAGTGACTTCATAATTGAATTTATTTTTTCTTGTCTTCATCACCTGGTTACTTGTGTAAAATGTTGAGAGATTCGATTTAAAAATGCTTAATAAATAAAATAAAATAAAAACAAAAAGACTGCAAGTGACGTCACTTGGAAGTGCAGGTGTCTGAGAGTGCAAGTGCATGTCTGCAGCCAGACCCTATTGGGGTTATCTTCCTTGGTGTGAAGGGGCCTTAATCATAATAATATTAAACACAAACATGTTTGCCAATATATCATGCATTCATGCTTTCTAGAGTATGATGTGAAAATCTCAATCCATGTTGACTGCATTCATCAAACCCTGTTACCAAAGTAATAAGCAAAAGAACGTTACACTATGAAATACAAGTTTATCTAAAAATAAAACTTTTATGCTAAAGGTCCTTGCACACCGAGTCCAAAATTTTCTTATGCATTTTTCGTATTCGTCATTCAAAAATTTGTCACACGCAGAAACGCACACTGAGTCCGATGCGTATTAATTCATCGCTAAGAAAAAAAAAAAAGCGTTACTGGAGCCATATATTAAAAGAACACCACCAGTTTCTGTGAACTCAGTGTGCAAGGACCTTTGCAGTGCTTTGTGCTGCAAAACAAAGTGGATGAACTTGACAATCACCATTCTGGATTTTGGCGTTCACTTGTTTGGTGGTTCTGAACTGTCAAAACACCTCTCAAAATGCTTGCTACGGATGCAAAAACTCAGAAAATCAAACCCGATCCGAATTTTTATGACAGACAAAAATTTCGAGGCAGTGTAAACGTGATTGACAAAACGTGAGGTCGTATTTATTTTTTAATGTGCGATAATTTCGGACTCAGTGTGCAATGACCTGAAATCTGCCACCCACTTGTCCATTTCTGAATTTGGTTTAATTTTAGTACATTTAATGTTTATTTATTGAAAAAATATATAAGCAAAATCAGTGTCAGGGTTGTGAAGGGTATGTCTTGGCTTTCTGATGTTGACAATCAGAGTGAATGTTTATCAGACCTCCTTTCACTGATCATTTGATCAAAACAAGAAAATGAAAGACAACTGAATTTCAAGGCTTATTTTGTACCCTACATATAAAGTCTCCCTATATTACTATGTTTTTCCACTACTTCACAAAGTTTTTTCCACCATAACCACTAAATCTGTTGAACCGATTGACGCCTTATATTCTTATCGTTCTTCAGCCTCATTGATGAAGGATCATGAATAAACACCAACCTGTTTGTTGTTCAGTGTGTTCCAGCATTTATTCCAGCATTAAGTGCTGAACAGCAGTGGGAGGAGCTTAACTGAAGGAGTGATTGTTGTGGGAGGAGCTTCACTGAAAGAGGAGATCTGCCAAAATGAAAGATAAATCAGTTACTGAGTTTATATTTTTACATTAATTCACACAATTTAAGTATTTATGTTCAAATATCAATCTCTTTTAAGTAAATTAATTGCAAAGCATTTCATAATAATCCACAAATTCTCTTTTTATTTCTAAAATAGGCTATTGACTTGGTCGGTGTCGTGTCATAGCTGTGTGGGCAGAGTCAGCGTGGGGGAAAACGAACCTTTCCCCTCATTGGAAAAGCATGGTGTTGACCCAGAATGGTGTCATAAAATCATTTCTGCTGCTCGACAGAGCACGATACGTCGAAAACTGAGCCGTATTGTGTCGGACTGTCTGTACGGTATCTGTGACTGGACAAACGACCCAATGAAATGACCAGAGGTGTCATTTCCCGATACTTTTTTTTACCTGATTGAGTCTCCAGGCAAGAGACAGCTTACTACAAGCCTATACGTGACGGCTTGTGAAAGTAAACATTAGTCGTTTTGTTTTGCTTAATCTTAATAAAGTGATAAAGACTAGAGTAAAAGCCTGTCATACTTTTTTATTTATATATTAAAAATAATTTTAACATTGACAAAACATAGGTAACATTAAAGGTCTACTGAAGTGAAATGCACAGCATTATGTGGTGTGTGCTAAACGTATAGCCTCATCATTTTCACAAATACACGCCGTAAAATAAAAAGATATAAAATAACATGAAAATATCCCTTACGAAAATTAACCGTGGTTACAACCAAAAAAAACATGGTTATTATAGGTAAACCATGGTAAAACTAATTAAAATGTTTTGCTACACTAACCATAGTTTAACCATGGTATTTGTAGTAAAACTGTGGTTATAAGCTACAAGTGGTAATAAAAACGCCCCAAAAATGTGAAGGAGGGTTGCTGTAATGAGAACTGGGTTGCGTGCAAGGGGACGGGACTAATTGACGGTCATTGAAGTTGATGAATATTACATAAATATGAATATTAAGCTTGATATGTTCATACGTTGTATATCCATAATAACTGCTGTCGGAGTTCTGATGTTGTGTGCTACCCACTCAGATTGTGCTACCTCCGTCAGTTTATTCGGCAGTATATAAGTCTTCAGATCGGGTTTTTATTTTTATTTTTACTTATTAGAGGTACAGAACGCCACACAGCAACTTTTCAGCATTGCACCAAGCAAAAATCAATCGAAATCATAACAAAAGATAAATCATAAAGATAAAGCGTCTAACAAGGTCTCCGTACATTAATTGACGGTTTGTTTTCCCCACGGCATAAACGGATATGATGTTTTTGTGGGCGTTCCCAGCAATGCCGACCAAGTCAATTTCATCCACATATTTTATTTCTACATTTTATCTTGCCTTTCATTAACATATAGATAACATAATATAGTAAAAACTAAGGACTACAGAATTTAAAAGATACCAAATATATAAACAAGGTAAGAAAAAATAAAAATACAATAAACTTTGGAAAATAAATTTACAAATTTGCAAGAAACAAATAACCTACCAGTGGAGTTACTTAACAAATTATTTAACTTATTGTGTTTTAGTTTTGTGTTTAAAGCATGGTTTATTACAGATTTATGAAATAAATGTCGTTATGATGCTTACACAGATTAATGACTTATATCTTCTAATGTCGCTATAACTGATTGTGTCTTTTGCTTAAGTCTGTTGACATCAATACAATGAGCTTAATGTGGCAATTAACAGATCTGAAGTCATCAGCATAATGAATGAGGTGAAAACAGGATGTATTGACATGAAATAAAGAGGATTTTCAGCAGCTGATAATATTGATGAACCTATAAACACTCATTAAACAAGCCATTCAGGATCAGCAGATCAGCTCACTTTGGTTGCTGGTATAAACCCTTTGTCAAACATTGTGATTTGTCTACATGAATGTAAATATAGTCGATTTTTTTATTACTACATTAATAACATTCAAAGTAGTTAACATCTTACCAATTATTGTGTGAAGAAAAACAGACACACCGTAAAACCTTCTTCTTTAAAGTGATGTAGTTAGCAGATACACAAACAGCGCCGGATGAAACCATTCACAAAAAAAGCACCGTAAAATATTGATGAAACAAACTGTATAATGTGTATTTTACAATTACATAAAATAGCGTGAACTGCTCACCTCAGAAACCTCCAAGCTGACGCGCGTGAGTGATGACGTCAGCACCGCGAGGCGAAACCAATATCAAAACCGCGCCAAATCCTGATTAAAACGGCGAAGCTCTGGCTGCGTTCGGAATCGCACTCAATGAGTCGGTACTTAATTTCAATAAGTACTAGTTTATCGAGCCCTAAAAGAGTAGGTTCTCTACAGACAAATCTCCTTAAACTATGAATGCGATCCCGACTTCATCCGCCATGGTGACTTTATCATGTGACTTACGACGTTACAAGAGCAACATCAACTTAAAAGATATGAGCCACAGGTTTAATTAATCTATTTGTTAATATTTTGATGTTGATGAAATTTGCTCATTTTGTGGTCTTGAAGAAACAGCTGCCCTTTTATTGTGATTGTAGTATAACCAAAACATTTTGGGTTGATTTAAGTTTTTATATTTATTTTTTTATTGTTCTCTTTTGAATATGTTGTTAATTTCTTTATTTTATGTTCAAGATTTTTCACCCACAAACCAGCTTAAATCTCCTGTTTTCATCTTTTTCTTTTTGAATTTAACTTTTTGTTTTTGTTTGTTTCATCCCTCAGGCTTATAACAACAACAAATGATTTTTTTTTGATGCATTATGACTATATGAATATTATTCAAATATATTTACCCTTGTAACTGTGCCTTTTTTGCTGTGTGTATATTCTCATACTATGCAAACCCATTATATTTATGTTTTCTATTATGATTGTTCATTGTTAAAGATAGAACCATCTTTCCCTGAGCTTAAATGTAATTATAAGGTCTGCAGTAATAATAATAATAAGCATCAATAGCATCAGTAACTCCACAACCCTACATAGTACAGTTTTCTGCAGCGTTTGCAATATCTGCACAAAGGGCGTCGATCAGCTGCTGGAAGATCTTGACTTTGGAGAAGAATGCTGATATTATACTTGAAAAATGTAAGTATTACTACTATTTTAAAAATAAGATTACCCCAGAATGCATTGCTAGCCCACCCCAACACTTACAATAGTAATGATAAATGCTGACCAATAATTAATTCATTATATATATAATTTTAGTAAAATAAGCAAAATGTAATTTGTTTTGTCATATGCCATAGCTATGCATGAATACACACTAGACAAATGCAGCCAAGGTGAATACATCTCAATGTTCAGTCAAGTAAGAATGAATGCATGCATTAATGAAACAATTATATTTTATTTACTGACAACAACAGTTAACATGAATATGAGTAAAAGAATAAAAGTAACCATGAAAATAATTAAGTCAACGACACATGAAACAAAGCTTTATTCATTATTCTAACAATAATGTATTTACAGACGGTGAACCCACATCCTACTGCATCTCAACACAGCTTTATTCTGATGAAGCAGCTGACCACCGTGTCCACCTTCACCTGTCTCTGCCGTCCATCACACCCCTCACTGCTCCTGTCAGACTGAATCTGATCATGGATGGGAAACAGACATCGAGTCTGTCGTTGCCTGAGTACACAGAGAGGATGAGGAAGACCACGATGATGCCCCTGAACTCTGTGTCTGCTCCAAACATCTGTGTGCTGCTCTCCATGAACACCACTACCTGTAACACATTTACACAGAGTAAAACATTTTACATTTCATGTTTTAGCATTCCATTTCTTGCAAAATTTAATTTCAAAGCATTTCATAATAATCCACAAATTCTCTTTTATTTCTAAAATAGGCTATTGACTTGGTCGGTGTCGTGTCATAGCTGTGTGGGCAGAGTCAGCGTGGGGGAAAACGAACCTTTCCCCCTCATTGGAAAAGCATGGTGTTGACCCAGAATGGTGTACGCAAAATCATTTCTGCTGCTCGACAGAGCACGATACGTCGAAAAACTGAGCCGTATTGTGTCGGACTGTCTGTACGGTATCTGTGACTGGACAAACGACCCAATGAAATGACCAGAGGTGTCATTTCCCGATACTTTTTTTTACCTGATTGAGTCTCCAGGCAAGAGACAGCTTACTACAAGCCTATACGTGACGGCTTGTGAAAGTAAACATTAGTCGTTTTGTTTTGCTTAATCTTAATAAAGTGATAAAGACTAGAGTAAAAGCCTGTCATACTTTTTTATTTATATATTAAAAATAATTTTAACATTGACAAAACATAGGTAACATTAAAGGTCTACTGAAGTGAAATGCACAGCATTATGTGGTGTGTGCTAAACGTATAGCCTCATCATTTTCACAAATACACGCCGTAAAATAAAAAGATATAAAATAACATGAAAATATCCCTTACGAAAATTAACCGTGGTTACAACCAAAAAAAACATGGTTATTATAGGTAAACCATGGTAAAAACTAATTAAAATGTTTTGCTACACTAACCATAGTTTAACCATGGTATTTGTAGTAAAACTGTGGTTATAAGCTACAAGTGGTAATAAAAACGCCCCAAAAATGTGAAGGAGGGTTGCTGTAATGAGAACTGGGTTGCGGTGCAAGGGGACGGGACTAATTGACGGGTCATTGAAGTTGATGAATATTACATAAATATGAATATTAAGCTTGATATGTTCATACGTTGTATATCCATAATAACTGCTGTCGGAGTTCTGATGTTGTGTGCTACCCACTCAGATTGTGCTACCTCCGTCAGTTTATTCGGCAGTATATAAGTCTTCAGATCGGGTTTTTATTTTTATTTTTTTACTTATTAGAGGTACAGAACGCCACACAGCAACTTTTCAGCATTGCACCAAGCAAAAATCAATCGAAATCATAACAAAAAGATAAATCATAAAGATAAAGCGTCTAACAAGGTCTCCGTACATTAATTCGAACGGTTTGTTTTCCCCCACGGCATAAACGGATATGATGTTTTTGTGGGCGTTCCCAGCAATGCCGACCAAGTCAATTTCATCCACATATTTTATTTCTACATTTTATCTTGCCTTTCATTAACATATAGATAACATAATATAGTAAAAACTAAGGACTACAGAATTTAAAAGATACCAAATATATAAACAAGGTAAGAAAAAATAAAAATACAATAAACTTTGGAAAATAAATTTACAAATTTGCAAGAAACAAATAACCTACCAGTGGAGTTACTTAACAAATTATTTAACTTATTGTGTTTTAGTTTTGTGTTTAAAGCATGGTTTATTACAGATTTATGAAATAAATGTCGTTATGATGCTTACACAGATTAATGACTTATATCTTCTAATGTCGCTATAACTGATTGTGTCTTTTGCTTAAGTCTGTTGACATCAATACAATGAGCTTAATGTGGCAATTAACAGATCTGAAGTCATCAGCATAATGAATGAGGTGAAAACAGGATGTATTGACATGAAATAAAGAGGATTTTCAGCAGCTGATAATATTGATGAACCTATAAACACTCATTAAACAAGCCATTCAGGATCAGCAGATCAGCTCACTTTGGTTGCTGGTATAAACCCTTTGTCAAACATTGTGATTTGTCTACATGAATGTAAATATAGTCGATTTTTTTATTACTACATTAATAACATTCAAAGTAGTTAACATCTTACCAATTATTGTGTGAAGAAAAACAGACACACCGTAAAACCTTCTTCTTTAAAGTGATGTAGTTAGCAGATACACAAACAGCGCCGGATGAAACCATTCACAAAAAAAGCACCGTAAAATATTGATGAAACAAACTGTATAATGTGTATTTTACAATTACATAAAATAGCGTGAACTGCTCACCTCAGAAACCTCCAAGCTGACGCGCGTGAGTGATGACGTCAGCACCGCGAGGCGAAACCAATATCAAAACCGCGCCAAATCCTGATTAAAACGGCGAAGCTCTGGCTGCGTTCGGAATCGCACTCAATGAGTCGGTACTTAATTTCAATAAGTACTAGTTTATCGAGCCCTAAAAGAGTAGGTTCTCTACAGACAAATCTCCTTAAACTATGAATGCGATCCCGACTTCATCCGCCATGGTGACTTTATCATGTGACTTACGACGTTACAAGAGCAACATCAACTTAAAAGATATGAGCCACAGGTTTAATTAATCTATTTGTTAATATTTTGATGTTGATGAAATTTGCTCATTTTGTGGTCTTGAAGAAACAGCTGCCCTTTTATTGTGATTGTAGTATAACCAAAACATTTTGGGTTGATTTAAGTTTTTATATTTATTTTTTTATTGTTCTCTTTTGAATATGTTGTTAATTTCTTTATTTTATGTTCAAGATTTTTCACCCACAAACCAGCTTAAATCTCCTGTTTTCATCTTTTTCTTTTTGAATTTAACTTTTTGTTTTTGTTTGTTTCATCCCTCAGGCTTATAACAACAACAAATGATTTTTTTTTGATGCATTATGACTATATGAATATTATTCAAATATATTTACCCTTGTAACTGTGCCTTTTTGCTGTGTGTATATTCTCATACTATGCAAACCCATTATATTTATGTTTTCTATTATGATTGTTCATTGTTAAAGATAGAACCATCTTTCCCTGAGCTTAAATGTAATTATAAGGTCTGCAGTAATAATAATAATAAGCATCAATAGCATCAGTAACTCCACAACCCTACATAGTACAGTTTTCTGCAGCGTTTGCAATATCTGCACAAAGGAGACGTCGATCAGCTGCTGGAAGATCTTGACTTTGGAGAAGAATGCTGATATTATACTTGAAAAATGTAAGTATTACTACTATTTTAAAAATAAGATTACCCCAGAATGCATTGCTAGCCCACCCCAACACTTACAATAGTAATGATAAATGCTGACCAATAATTAATTCATTATATATATAATTTTAGTAAAATAAGCAAAATGTAATTTGTTTTGTCATATGCCATAGCTATGCATGAATACACACTAGACAAATGCAGCCAAGGTGAATACATCTCAATGTTCAGTCAAGTAAGAATGAATGCATGCATTAATGAAACAATTATATTTTATTTACTGACAACAACAGTTAACATGAATATGAGTAAAAGAATAAAAGTAACCATGAAAATAATTAAGTCAACGACACATGAAACAAAGCTTTATTCATTATTCTAACAATAATGTATTTACAGACGGTGAACCCACATCCTACTGCATCTCAACACAGCTTTATTCTGATGAAGCAGCTGACCACCGTGTCCACCTTCACCTGTCTCTGCCGTCCATCACACCCCTCACTGCTCCTGTCAGACTGAATCTGATCATGGATGGGAAACAGACATCGAGTCTGTCGTTGCCTGAGTACACAGAGAGGATGAGGAAGACCACGATGATGCCCCTGAACTCTGTGTCTGCTCCAAACATCTGTGTGCTGCTCTCCATGAACACCACTACCTGTAACACATTTACACAGAGTAAAACATTTTACATTTCATGTTTTTAGCATTCCATTTCTTGCAAAATTTAATTTCATGTTTATAATAGCATGATAATTTTTGATATGGCTTCATTACTTTATTACTGTGGTGTAGTGCAATACAGAGCTTTCATCAGAGCGTTTGAGCATGGAATAGAAGACCAAACCAAACATAATCGAGATTGCTTATACTTCCTGGAACAATACACACGAGGTAGAGCCTCTAGGCACCGTTTTAAAAGAGGTGGTTCTCTGAGGATCTTTAATGCTTCCTGGAGGAACCCTTTTATTAAGAATGGTCAGGAACCACCTTCGAGGCACCATTTCCTAATTTCAGTACTTTAATATTTGCACCCCCCACCCCTCCCACTAGTTTATTGTTCTTGCTATTGACATTTTTAATTAAATATTGTTTCAATGCAGCTTTACAGAAATCATGAGTAAACCAAAAGCAGTGTGCAATAGAAAAAAAATAAAAACTAAAAAAACAAGGTGCAAAAACAAAATGACTTGAAATGAGTTGTTTGTTTGTATGTACTGTCTTGCAGTGTAGCGTCGCTACTAGTTTAACTACATTTCTCAGTAGCGTGGTGGTAGCGTCGCTGCTTTCTGAATTAAATAGCTTTTCAGTAGCGAAGCTCTCTTTTTTTTTTGATCAAGTAAAAGCTAACGTTACATTATCCAAAGCATTCTGAAACTCAAGCTCAAATCGGAAATATAACAGCTACGGGTCACTGATCCTGGATCAGTAAAAGTGAAGCCACAGACACTAAAGCTCGTAACGCCATTGGCTCCTCAAACTGTCAGTCAAACCTCATTATTCCTCCCGCCTCTCTCGTCAATGAAGTGCGGGCGCAGTTTAGAGCATCTCAGCTTGTTTGCTGTCTGAAGATAAACAAAGAACTGTTGATTGAAG
>NW_026704923.1:0-14046 GCF_012432095.1 Onychostoma macrolepis
CAATATAACGTGAAACCTATAAAAATGGTTTTAAAAAGCACATGGCGTTGTAGTTTCATCACTTTAGTGTGTCGCAGTGACCGTCTTTTTGCAGTAAAGGACCTGTCATAGTTTAATGAGTGGGAAGATGACATGAAGCGTCGCGGTTAAACTACATTGAAAACAGATGAGCGCACATGTGCATATAAAGCTCCTATTCGGGGCGAAGTTCATGGGATTTTGTCCACAGAATGATAAGAGCACACGTTTAAACATATTATTTTATTATTTCTCACTCAGTATTTATCCATGCATACAGCGCCGGACATGACAGATTTTCTGGTGCGCAAAACAAGTAGACTTTAAAGGAATACCTTAGCTTATTGCCGTAACCATGGCAGCCAACAACAGCACAGCTTAACCCTCCTCACATATTTATATTTAGTTATATTGAAAAAGTTTAAATTCAGTCAATCTTTTTTACCCCGTTTTAACATGGATTTCTATGAAGACAGGCAGCAGCGGCTGCACATAATATAAGCCTTCTGATTGGACAGATCTCATGTCAATCAAGCTCTTTGCTAACGGTCCATTCTCGCGTGTTTTCATGACAAAATGTGGTTTAGGGACCGAATCGAGTCCTTGGGTGACAGAGTTGTTGTCAGCTCCTGTAGTGTGTAACCAGTGGTGTAGTGGAGGGTATACGCAGGTATACGGCGTATACCCACTTCTTTATCAGTCGAGATTCTGTATACCCACTTCTTTATCAGTCGAGATTCTGTATACCCACTTCTAAATCCTGGTGCGCGTCCTGCACTAGCCAAATCATGACAGTCCAGCATATGAGTAACTAATACAATCGTATGTGAATAAATGCAAATATTCTCTAAAACATCCAGTAAAGACAGTGATGCGGTCAGGAACGAGACGTAAACACTCTCATGCAGTGTATGTTTCATTTATAGGCTACTCGAAGCGGATGGCACTCTCGCGCAGAAAGTCCAAATCGGCCTCGTAGAAGTAGCTACTAACTTACGAGTCACGACGTGCAAGAATCCAGCTATCGCTGTAGCCAAAGATATCTCTACTGTTGCAAAGCTGAATAAAAGAAACGTTAAGAATGTAAACACATGATTGCAACTATATGGTTTATGTGTGTTTTCAAGTCATCTCCAGGTAATAAAAAGCATCTGATTCTGAATAATGCAGTGCTAATTGATAGCATTTATTACACTTGGCAATAGATAGGCTACTAGGCTACAAAATATATATTCTGCCTTATTCTGTGATAAACATGGGGAAAAATGTAGTATATAGGCTAAACAAATCATAAAATTGTCATTAGGAAAATACAGGAAAAATATTATAAATTATATAATATTATATAACTATATAATAGTCAAGCAGTGTATTTGATTTCTCAGCCAATTAAAAGCAAGAGGAATAATAATAATAATAATTGTAATAAAACCTGTCAATTAGACAAAAAGTTATCATATTTGACATTTCTGTCCCCTCACTTCTGAAATGATTGAGAATCACGATTGTTTTGTTTGTTTCAAATGGAGATCATAATTCTCCCACAATTCTGAACAGACAACTAAACAAAATAGCATGCAATTTACTAGAGGTTCTGACAAAATGTCAGTTGCTGCAGTCTATTTATATTTGTTTATTTATTTTAATTATTTATTGCTAAATCTGCACCTCTTCTGTGGATAATATTATTTTCATATGATCCTTACTCAAGCAGCAGAAGTTAAGTGACAGTGTGCAAATATTACAATAGTGAACTAAATATGCAAAACTAGTTTTACATGTCACTGTTTATGACACAGGTCGGTTCATCCTTTGCCGGGTCATTTGAAAAAAAAAAAAAAATTGGGGGCATATATTAAGAGTATACCCACTTTTCCAGGCACCACTACACCACTGTGTGTAACCCCTGGTTGCAGATCATTTACACAGAGTCACGTAGTGTGAACACCACAACGACTTAAAGTCTGTGGGAAACACTGCAAATGTGTTGGTGAATTTGATTGTGTTCATGAGTTTCTTATGTGATATTTTAGTGACAATTCTCTTACTTTGTCTCAGGTGACTGTGGAATACCAGAACTGGCAGACAACACAGTACCTGTGTCAAACCCAGCACATAACATCGGTGCCCGTATTCGCATTCAGTGTGCAGAGGGCTATGTAAGGAAAGCAGGAACATCCAACCTGATCCGATGCACTCAACAACAAAATGGCAATGCATCCTGGCACTCTGACCTTCCTCTCAAGTGTATACGTAAGAGTCTTGTTTGTTGCAAAGATACTTGACCCCTGGACATGACATGTCTGCCCCCTCTTTTTTACCTTAGCTAAATTGTGGCTAAAATGAGCAAATTAATTAATAAATTACAGGAACAAATTCTTAACTGGTGGACATGACTTCTACGTTTTTTGTTTCCCAAATTTAAGTGCCATCTTCATCATAGTATATAATGTGCTGTCATCCTACAGTAAGACATGTTTGAAAAAGCAAGAAAAAGTCATAGAGGTTTGGAAAAACATAATGATTACAAAATTTCCGTTAAGCTATGTTTAAATATGTTCTAACTCTTAGGGAGGAATTCATTAAAACAGTAAAACGCTATGTTTGTACTTGGTACCTCAGCGTAATCCCATTTTTGCACATGATACATCAGCGTAATACTCAAGTCTTATTCACTAACCATCGCAATCCAGTTTACTGAGTGCAGGGCTGAAATTGCACTGCGTCGTCAATATTTAAATGCAGTGGCGTGCACGGGGGGGGGGGGCTCGAGCCCCAGCCCTGCCCCTGCCCCTTTGAGGTCCGACGGTAAAGTGCCCTTGCGGTCCGGTGCCCCCAGTCTGCGATTTCTGCCGACAGTAGAGGTGTTCGATATGACGATTTTTGATCGTGGACTATAAAAATGTCTCCACGATTTGCTTTTTTGAAAAAATATCGTAGTATCTTACTTCAGCGCGCATTCTATCAGCTGCAGTTCTGGCGCTGCCGTCTCTGTGTACTGTACAATGCCACATGCATTCACATCAGTGTTAACTCAACGGTAGAGTTACTCTCACGGGACACTGCACTTATTCGCAGTCACAAAAGTACATTATCTGCATCTGCTTCTAAGACTTAAGGCTAGTTCACACTACAGGATTTTAAGCCCGATTTAAGCCCGATTTGCAAGTTAATGAGCTCGCCGACAGGTCGGGCTGTAATCGGGGGAAAATCAGCGGGTGATCGGCGCTCCGCAATCTTTATGTGTGAACTACACAACGATGCATCAAAGACGCTCGCTGACTCGTCGCCGACGCCTCGCCGACGCAAAACAAATATCTAGCATGCCAAATATCTGGACCGGTCGGCCGACTCGAAATCACGTGGTGTCAGGTGTGGTGATGAGCTACAGCCAATGAAAGAGCAAGGCAGACCGTTCGCAAAACCCGCCCACCCTATTACTGTTGCCATGACCGACAAACAATGCAGCTCTCACACTACACACGTGTTCTCACGCAGTGAAAAATACATCGCAGATCAAAGAGGAAACTGACAACACACCGACAAAGAAGACAGAGCAGGTTACTTCTGATATGAAACAAGATCTCAGGACTCTCAGCTTTTAAATTGAGTTATTTTTAAAGAAATTCAAACAATAAATAATGTTTTGTGGCTTTTCAATGTGTCGTGACAGATCACTGTATTGCCTCAGTTCACATGAACCAATTGTCTTTTCATATTTATTTAATGCACAAAATGAATATGAATAAACATCAGAAAGTGTTTTATTTCAACCGCGAAACACACCATTTTTCAAATTGAAGTCCACCGAAGTTAATCTGCTCTTCTGTCTGATTTGTGGTTAAGGCTAGAAGGGATACAGCTGCAGCTACTGGGCATGCGCATTTACATATTTTCCGAGCCAACAATATAACGTGAAACCTATAAAAATGGTTTTAAAAAGCACATGGCGTTGTAGTTTCATCACTTTAGTGTGTCGCAGTGACCGTCTTTTTGCAGTAAAGGACCTGTCATAGTTTAATGAGTGGGAAGATGACATGAAGCGTCGCGGTTAAACTACATTGAAAACAGATGAGCGCACATGTGCATATAAAGCTCCTATTCGGGGCGAAGTTCATGGGATTTTGTCCACAGAATGATAAGAGCACACGTTTAAACATATTATTTTATTATTTCTCACTCAGTATTTATCCATGCATACAGCGCGGACATGACAGATTTTCTGGTGCGCAAAACAAGTAGACTTTAAAGGAATACCTTAGCTTATTGCCGTAACCATGGCAGCCAACAACAGCACAGCTTAACCCTCCTCACATATTTATATTTAGTTATATTGAAAAGTTTAAATTCAGTCAATCTTTTTACCCGTTTTAACATGGATTTCTATGAAGACAGGCAGCAGCGGCTGCACATAATATAAGCCTTCTGATTGGACAGATCTCATGTCAATCAAGCTCTTTGCTAACGGTCCATTCTCGCGTGTTTTCATGACAAAATGTGGTTTAGGGACCGAATCGAGTCCTTGGGTGACAGAGTTGTTGTCAGCTCCTGTAGTGTGTAACCCCTGGTTGCAGATCATTTACACAGAGTCACGTAGTGTGAACACCACAACGACTTAAAAACAGACAATCAAGTCATGTAGTCTGAACAGCACAGCGATCTCCCGACGTGTAAAGTCGTGTAGTGTGAACTAGGCTTTACTGGTTAAACGTTTCACTCAGTGTGCTGTTCTGATGAGCGCCTTTTCTGAGCACATACACCCAAAGCGCGTGCTCTAAAAAGCCCGTCAAACATCGCCTGATTACTGAACTAAGTTATGTTTTGTGCTAATACTGTCAAAACACACCAGGTTTATGTATAGACTCAGTTGGTTATGTCTAAAATGAAGGTAAACAGCTGAGAGAAATGCATGCGTGCCTGTATATTAGATGCGTGCAGGTCTTAAAGGGACAGTACTAAATATGCTGCCGACTGTAATTAAAGGGATAGTTCACCCTAAAATTGTAATTCTGTCATTATTTACTCACTCACATGTTGTCCCAAACCTGTATTAATTTCTTTCTTGTGCTGAACACAAAAGAAGATATTTTGAAGAATGTGGCTAACCAAACAGTTGCTGGTCCACATTGACTTTAACAGTAGGAAAAAAAAAATACTATGGAAGTCACTGTAGACCAGCAACCGTTTGGTTTTCCACATTCTTCAAAATAGCATTTATTTTCAGCAGAAGAAACTCGTTCAGGTTTAAAACAACTTTTGAGTGAGTAAATGAAGGTATAAAAATCAAACACTAGCCTGTTTTAATTTTGGGGTTAATTATTCCTTTAATGTTAATAAAACACCAAACACAAAGAGAAAAATCACTCACTACTCTTGACTGAAAAACTTTAATACAGATGCTTTAATAGTAATCAATCTATACAGTGTTTTATTTTTATATTTGTTCATTATTGTAGACTACCTGAAAATAAAACACTGTTTATTTTATTTGTATATTATGTGTATTTGTAATGTGTATCTTTGCTCTCATTTTTTAATAACAAAGATAAAATAATGACAACGATTTTTATCTTCACCCACTTTGGCCTAAATATCCGCCATACTTTTTTAGATTTTGTTACCTTGAAAGGCTTTGTCTTTATAACAGGGAAATTAGTTTGGCTGTAATGCTCAAACAACTTGCAAAATAGAAAATCCAACATGACAAAGAATTATGATAGTATTGTGAATCGTGATATTTCTAAAAAAAAAAATAGTGGTATTTTTGCCATATCACCCACCCCTAGCTGAGGGGGACCCTGCCCCTCTGGAGGTCTGTGCACGCCACTGTTTAAATGAACTAGTGAAGTCACTGACATTTCTTTTCATGCAGATATGCCTCCTTTAGGCTTAATATAGACTGTTCTTTATTTGCCTGGCACAGTTTGTTCTGCACTATTACCACCAAATGAAACTAGGCAGTAAATGAAAATAGCCTAGGCTATATACGTGAAAAAAAAAACAGGTTTATGTGCACTTTATAGCAATGGTAATTGTGACCAGGTGAAGACATTGCCAACCCTTGCATAAGTGTATTTTGAACAAGGATATGATTGTTTTTTTCAGTTAAAAGGCTGAAATTATTAAGCTTTTATGTATGTTTGTGTCATTAGCACAGATTTTGTGTGTGTGTGTGTGTGTTTGTGCCATTGCCTGATCTATGTAATTCCTTTGGTGAATTGGGCAGTAAGTGAGCACTGTTAGTGTAATGGAGCTGACGAGACATGAAGCGAGAGGATCCATTTGCAAGCATTTATTAGAAACGTGGTCAAATACAGGCAGGGTCAAACATTAGTTAACAGGTATGTTGAGGACAAGACACACGAGTATTCCGAGGGCATGCGGGGGTCATCGATCGGCGAACAATATCCAAAGGGCTTGACAATAGGGGTAATCCGAGTACATGAGCAATAATCCAAACAGGGGCAAACAGAGTCCAAAAGGCAAAACGAAAGGGCAATCCAACAACACAAGCAATAATCAAAACACAGATAAACAGGCTTGGCAAGACTAAGATAAAGAAACTAGTACGGCTCCGTAAAGTAGCTACCAGTAAAGACTGTGATAACCGCTAGACAATACTCGGCAATCTGTGCGAGGACGTCCATGGTTTATGTAGGGCCTGTGATTGTGTGATAGTTTTCAGCTGTGTGCAATCAGTGCAATGGATGATGGGAATTGTAGTCTGGTGAAAATGCAACAGTAGTGTGGTGCAAGAGTCCATGTGGTGAGCAGGTGACCTCTGGTGGTGAGTGAACAGAAGTGCATGGGCAGGATTCATGACAGTTAGCACATGCAAAACACTTTTACTGGCTGCAGTTCATTCTTAGTATTTTTAACAATGAACTAAAAGTGTTCAAAGAGAACGTTTTTAGAATATTGCATGCTAATTTTCTACGTAGTTAAATTCAAATGTTCTCAAATAACTTTGATCTAATTTAGTGATTACTGTGGGGGGATTTGTGTGTTGAGGCCCTGACCACCTTGCGTTACCCGAAGAATTTTCGTTATATAAAGACCTCAGTGTTGAACTTGAATTTGAAACAAGACAGGATGCATACCAGACTTTGACAAGATCTTCCTGTTATGTACAAAAAATGTCGGTGAATATCTTCATACATCCATATCATGAAACCCACAATGTACATAACTAACCACATATAACCTGAAAAAAAAAGGCAGTGACACACTGTACGAGAACCACGTCATGTTGTGTGCAGATTCTGGTAAGCATAAACAAGGTCACCCAAAGTTAATTTGTTACCTCCCATCGAGGGAATGCAAAATTAGTTATCAACAACAGAATGTCCAAGCTGCCCTTATAATGGAAGTCAATATTGGCCACAGCTGTCAAGCAACAACTAATGAAAACCTTTTGAAAAAAAAAAAAAAATGAAGACTCCGGAAACCTGGAAGAAGAGTCTTTTGGACTACTTTTATAATGCTATTTTGTCAGCTTTGGTCATCTACTGTCATTGTATAGAAAAGAGCATTTTGATAAATATATTACACATCACATGGCTGTATTTACTTTGGGGTGAGCTGTTCCTTTACACATGGGCATAAATTTCATCTAACAGGGGACAATAAACAAAATTTCTCAAGCTATTTTTCGAAGGGGAAACAAAGATGTTTTGCCTTAATATGGGGACTTTTTGTACTTGGCATTTTTGTGCACTTAAAAAAATGATCTTGCCATTTGTCTTTTCTCTGTCAATTTATATTAACATCATATTGAGCAAAACCCAACACAATGGTAGATCTACAATATTGTCATGCATAGGCTTATCACTGTGTTAGTTGTAGTGGGTGACTTTGAGACTTTATTTCGAACATGTAAAATAAATACAATAAAAACTAATAAACAAAACCAAAAACAATACAAAACAACTGATAGTGAGCTGTAACCCTGTTAAATCCTGTAGTACACTGTAAAATGTGAAAGTTGACTTAACTTAAAAAAATTGAGGAAACCCGTTGCCTTAAAATTAAGTACATAATAATAAAAAAAAAAAAAAAAGTTAAGTGAACTTGACAATTCAATTAACTTATTTTTTTAATTATCATTTACTTAAAAATTTTAAGGCAACGGGTTTCCTCAATTTTTTTAAGTTAAGTCAACTTATCACTTTTTACAGTGTAGGACAGTCATTAACAAAAAGCCACATTTGTGTTACGGTGTCCGGCAGAGTATGTGAGCGGAGTGGAGCGTTAACAACCCATTGCATGCAATTCATGAAGTTGCTCGCCACTATTAACATCTTTCTGATAGATTTTCATTTATAATATTAAACTTATCTGATGTCCTACTACTGCCCTCATTTTCCTTCTCCTGTTTTTTTTTTTATTAGGAGTCAATGCATCTGTGAGGACCTCAAATAATTCTGAAGGTAATTCATAGATACAATATTCTCTAACTTCATTCTCTATCAATATTCTCTATTAATCATAAAATCTATTACATGGAATTTGAATCCGAATTAGGTAGCACATTATTTTACAGTACGTGTACTTCCTTGGTACATACATGGTAAATATCTTGTACCTACAGGCAAATGGTAACACAAGGTACTTACCTGAGGTGTATGTACATGGTAACAAATAAGAAACACGGCTGTACTTAACAGTCGTACATGCATGGTAATTAGTTTGTACATACAGACAAGTGTGGGTAAGAACGGTGACTTGCAGGTAGTGCCTGTACATGGTAACTAATTAGATAATTTACTGTACTTACTAATGTATATACATGGTAAATATGTAATACTTACAGACAAGTGGGTACAAACAGGTGCGTCCTTACAGTATCCGTTATCGGTAACTAATAAGACACATTACTGTACATACTAATGATATGTACAGATTCTGGTAAGCATAAACAAGGTCACCCAAAGTTAATTTGTTACCTCCCATCGAGGGAATGCAAAATTAGTTATCAACAACAGAATGTCCAAGCTGCCCTTATAATGGAAGTCAATATTGGCCACAGCTGTCAAGCAACAACTAATGAAAAACCTTTTGAAAAAAAAAAAAAAAAAAAATGAAGACTCCGGAAACCTGGAAGAAGAGTCTTTTGGACTACTTTTATAATGCTATTTTGTCAGCTTTGGTCATCTACTGTCATTGTATAGAAAAGAGCATTTTGATAAATATATTACACATCACATGGCTGTATTTACTTTGGGGTGAGCTGTTCCTTTACACATGGGCATAAATTTCATCTAACAGGGGACAATAAACAAAATTTCTCAAGCTATTTTTCGAAGGGGAAACAAAGATGTTTTGCCTTAATATGGGGACTTTTTGTACTTGGCATTTTTGTGCACTTAAAAAAATGATCTTGCCATTTGTCTTTTCTCTGTCAATTTATATTAACATCATATTGAGCAAAACCCAACACAATGGTAGATCTACAATATTGTCATGCATAGGCTTATCACTGTGTTAGTTGTAGTGGGTGACTTTGAGACTTTATTTCGAACATGTAAAATAAATACAATAAAAACTAATAAACAAAACCAAAAACAATACAAAACAACTGATAGTGAGCTGTAACTCTGTTAAATCCTGTAGTACACTGTAAAATGTGAAAGTTGACTTAACTTAAAAATTGAGGAAACCCGTTGCCTTAAAATTAAGTACATAATAATAAAAAAAAAAAAAAAAGTTAAGTGAACTTGACAATTCAATTAACTTATTTTTAATTATCATTACTTAAAAATTTTAAGGCAACGGGTTTCTCAATTTTTAAGTTAAGTCAACTTATCACTTTTTACAGTGTAGGACAGTCATTAACAAAAAGCCACATTTGTGTTACGGTGTCCGGCAGAGTATGTGAGCGGAGTGGAGCGTTAACAACCCATTGCATGCAATTCATGAAGTTGCTCGCCACTATTAACATCTTTCTGATAGATTTTCATTTATAATATTAAACTTATCTGATGTCCTACTACTGCCCTCATTTTCCTTCTCCTGTTTTTTTTTTTATTAGGAGTCAATGCATCTGTGAGGACCTCAAATAATTCTGAAGGTAATTCATAGATACAATATTCTCTAACTTCATTCTCTATCAATATTCTCTATTAATCATAAAATCTATTACATGGAATTTGAATCCGAATTAGGTCGCACATTATTTTACAGTACGTGTACTTCCTTGGTACATACATGGTAAATATCTTGTACCTACAGGCAAATGGTAACACAAGGTACTTACCTGAGGTGTATGTACATGGTAACAAATAAGAAACACGGCTGTACTTAACAGTCGTACATGCATGGTAATTAGTTTGTACATACAGACAAGTGTGGGTAAGAACGGTGACTTGCAGGTAGTGCCTGTACATGGTAACTAATTAGATAATTTACTGTACTTACTAATGTATATACATGGTAAATATGTAATACTTACAGACAAGTGGGTACAAACAGGTACGTCCTTACAGTATCCGTATACGGTAACTAATAAGACACATTACTGTACATACTAATGATATGTACATGGTAAATGTGTAGCACCTACGGTAAAATTTGGTATTACGTGGTAACAAACAAGACACATACTGTACTTGGTAAATCCTAACCTCACCTAATAAAAAGAGGATTGTTTTTCAATTGCTTGTGTAGGACTGTTAATGCTAAATTGCTCTCCACAACAGTGCTTACAAAGTTTGAAGAACTGGTAATTCCTGTGTAATGTTTATGTAAAATGGTGCACTTTATTTTACAGTCCTATTTCCATATACTTACTATGTAAGTAGTGGTGTATGTACCTATTATATAATGTATAGAATTAGTTATGCGGTACTCAATTGGGGGGTATAAACATGGACCAAGGTACTTATTGAGTAAGTAGTATTAAGTAGTAATATTCATGCACTATAAGTCTCCCAAAGCCATATGAAAGCTTTTTCATGAGAGGCAGATGGAAATTCAAGTTATTCATTGAAAATCTTCCCCTCTGCTATAGCTCTTTACACATGCACTTATTAAAACATAACACATGAAGACAGATTTAACATCACTGGTTCTTGTATGCTCTTAAGTACACTACACTTTAGAGCTAAGATTTTGTAGAGTTGGAAAGATTTTCAGTGAATAACATCTTTTCCTGTGTTCTTCTCAGTGGCTACAGAAGACTTGGAATATAGCATAGAAATCATATGGGCTATATTTATATGGGGCGTTTTATGTTTTTTGAGCTCACTGTTTATGATTTTTCCATTCAATGAAAACATACACTCTTCATCTTTTTCCATGATAGAAATTCATTTGGGTTTGGACAACATAATTGTGAAAAAGCGATGACAGATTTTTCATTTTTGAACAAACTAACCTAATTAAAATCTCTTTCATTTAGAAGGAAAAACAGTGGCAGTCTTTTCTAATGATTATACATGTGAGTGCCATTTATTGCTCTTCATTTCCTGAAAAAAAATCATATTTCTCCACTCTGCTCATTAATGTTTTTTCTTAAACCAGTTCCTTTGTTTTTTATTCAACATCCAGCAGCAATAGGTGGAGTTACAGGCATAATTCTCCTTTGCCTGGTGGCAGCAGTATTCACTTCCTTGTGGTATGTTTTAAAAAATCTATTGTTTTGGTTTGAAGTTTAGACTTTTTGTAGCCTATTTTTTAATTGTTTTCACCTTCTATCCCACAGGTTAAGACATAGAAATAATAGAAACCAGATTGTATATCACCCCAAACCAGATCCCTACACTTCCTACATACCTGTATCAGTCAGGGCATCTGAACACAGTTCAGCACAATCAAACAAAGCAGCTGAAAACTCCACAGAAGTCTCTGTCATTGACGAAAATCCAGGCATTCCCCATGGATCGGACACTTGTGACAAGCTCCTCCCACAAACAGACTCCTGATAAGCCTTGTTCAGACTGTCAGTCCAAATTTTGGTGCATATCTGATTGGAATCTGATCATATTTTGCAAATGTGAACAGAAAAAAAAAAATCACATGAAATACCATTTTTTACAAAACTGTTTCAAGATACTTTAATTTGTGGCCTATTCAGATTACACTTCTGGAAATCCGATTCAAGTCTGACCACTCTGATTGGATTTTGCCACTTTCTCATGCCATGTTTAATGTAAATACGTCAGACATTTGTTTGCAAAAACAAAATTGTGCTGTATTGAAGTGCAAGTCGAGCAGAAATGTACTGCTCAATATACTGCACATCTCTTTGAATTGAGACTGGTGGAGACAGTAACATGGAATAAAGCCTCTGCCTTTTAGGAGATGTACTAATCCAGTAATAATAATCCAGTAATAATACATAATAATCCAGAACAGATAATCCAGTAATAATACTGTAGGTCCAGAGCAATGGCAAAAATGTCATGTTGTCTTACAACATCTTTATGCAGATAATGCAGATATTCCGTTAAACAAAGAGCATCATGGGACACAATGTGGACAGTCATTTAGATCAGATTCCAGTCAGATACACAAATACTTAGTACTCCTTGAAATACACCAGTCTAAATGCAAATATTTGATCAACATCCATCTAATGAACCTCATCTCCAGTGGTGTAGTGGAGGGTATACGCAGGTATACGGCGTATACCCACTTCTTTATCAGTCGAGATTCTGTATACCCACTTCTAAATCCTGGTGCGCGTCCTGCACTAGCCAAATCATGACAGTCCAGCATATGAGTAACTAATACAATCGTATGTGAATAAATGCAAATATTCTCTAAAAACATCCAGTAAAGACAGTGATGCGGTCAGGAACGAGGCGTAAACACTCTCATGCAGTGTATGTTTCATTTATAGGCTACTCGAAGCGGATGGCACTCTCGCAGAAAGTCCAAATCGGCCTCGTGAAGTAGCTACTAACTTCACGAGTCACGACGTACAAGAATCCAGCTATCGCTGTAGCCAAAGATATCTCTACTGTTGCAAAGCTGAATAAAAAGAAACGTTAAGAATGTAAACACATGATTGCAACTATATGGTTTATGTGTGTTTTTCAAGTCATCTCCAGGTAATAAAAAAGCATCTGATTCTGAATAATGCAGTGCTAATTGATAGCATTTATTACACTTGGCAATAGATAGGCTACTAGGCTACAAAATATATATTCTGCCTTATTCTGTGATAAACATGGGGAAAAAATGTAGTATATAGGCTAAACAAATCATAAAATTGTCATTAGGAAAATACAGGAAAAATATTATAAATTATATAATATTATATAACTATATAATAGTCAAGCAGTGTATTTGATTTCTCAGCCAATTAAAAGCAAGAGGGAATAATAATAATAATAATAATTGTAATAAAACCTGTCAATTAGACAAAAAAGTTATCATATTTGACATTTCTGTCCCCCTCACTTCTGAAATGATTGAGAATCACGATTGTTTTGTTTGTTTCAAATGGAGATCATAATTCTCCCACAATTCTGAACAGACAACTAAACAAAATAGCATGCAATTTACTAGAGGTTCTGACAAAATGTCAGTTGCTGCAGTCTATTTATATTTGTTTATTTATTTTAATTATTTATTGCTAAATCTGCACCTCTTCTGTGGATAATATTATTTTCATATGATCCTTACTCAAGCAGCAGAAGTTAAGTGACAGTGTGCAAATATTACAATAGTGAACTAAATATGCAAAACTAGTTTTACATGTCACTGTTTATGACACAGGTCGGTTCATCCTTTGCCGGGTCATTTGAAAAAAAAAAATCACATGAAATACCATTTTTACAAAACTGTTTCAAGATACTTTAATTTGTGGCCTATTCAGATTACACTTCTGGAAATCCGATTCAAGTCTGACCACTCTGATTGGATTTTGCCACTTTCTCATGCCATGTTTAATGTAAATCGTCAGACATTTGTTTGCAAAACAAAATTGTGCTGTATTGAAGTGCAAGTCGAGCAGAAATGTACTGCTCAATATACTGCACATCTCTTTGAATTGAGACTGGTGGAGACAGTAACATGGAATAA
>NC_023799.1:0-16595 GCF_012432095.1 Onychostoma macrolepis
GCTAGCGTAGCTTAATATAAAGCATGGCACTGAAGATGCCAAGATGGGCCCTAAAAAACTCCGCATGCACAAAGGCATGGTCCCGACCTTACTATCAGCTGTGACACAAATTACACATGCAAGTCTCCGCAGCCCAGTGAATATGCCCTCAATCCCCCCACCCGGGGACGAGGAGCGGGCATCAGGCACAAACATCAGCCCAAGACGCCTAGCCAAGCCACACCCCCAAGGGAGTTCAGCAGTGATAAACATTAAGCCATAAGTGAAAACTTGACTTAGTTAGTGTTAACAGGGCCGGTAAAACTCGTGCCAGCCACCGCGGTTAGACGAGAGGCCCTAGTTGATATTACAACGGCGTAAAGGGTGGTTAAGGATAAACAATTTTTTAAAGCCAAATGGCCCCTTGGCCGTCATACGCTTCCGGGTGTCCGAGGCCCTATAAACGAAAGTAGCTTTAATAACCCACCTGACTCCACGAAAGCTGAGAAACAAACTGGGATTAGATACCCCACTATGCTCAGCCATAAACCAAGACATCCACCTACAATAGATGTCCGCCAGGGTACTACGAGCAACAGCTTAAAACCCAAAGGACCTGACGGTGTCTCAGACCCCCCTAGAGGAGCCTGTTCTAGAACCGATAACCCTCGTTTAACCTCACCACTTCTAGCCATCCCAGCCTATATACCGCCGTCGTCAGCTTACCCTGTGAAGGGATAAAAGTAAGCAAAATGGGCACAGCCCAGAACGTCAGGTCGAGGTGTAGCGCACGAAGTGGGAAGAAATGGGCTACATTTTCTATTACAGAATATTACGAACGCGCACCATGAAAACTAGTGCTTGAAGGAGGATTTAGTAGTAAAAAGGAAACAGAGCGTCCTTTTGAACCCGGCTCTGAGACGCGTACACACCGCCCGTCACCCTCCCCGTCAAAACACACCAAGAATACCTAATACAATAACACCAACAAGGGGAGGCAAGTCGTAACATGGTAAGTGTACCGGAAGGTGCACTTGGATCAAACCCAGGACGTGGCTGAGTCAGTTAAGCATCTCACTTACACCGAGAAGACACCCATGCAAATCGGGTCGCCCTGAGCCAAACAGCTAGCTTAATCAGCCCAATAACTGAACAATATTAATAAGCAACAAACCTAACACCAAAAACTAAACCATTCTTTTACCTGAGTATGGGAGACAGAAAAGGTCCCACCAAAGCAATAGAAACAGTACCGCAAGGGAAAGCTGAAAGAGAAATGAAACAACCCATATAAGCACAAAAAAGCAAAGATTAAATCTTGTACCTTTTGCATCATGATTTAGCCAGTACACCCAAGCAAAGAGACCTTTAGTTTGAAACCCCGAAACCAGGTGAGCTACCCCGAGACAGCCTATTAAGGGCCAACCCGTCTCTGTGGCAAAAGAGTGGGAAGAGCTCCGGGTAGAAGTGACAGACCTACCGAACCTGGTGATAGCTGGTTGCCTAAGAGATGAATAGAAGTTCAGCCTCGTGCTCCCCAAATCAAAACACAAACAAGATACCAAGAGAAATACACGAGAGTTAGTTAAAGGGGGTACAGCCCCTTTAACAAAGGACACAACCTTTCCAGGAGGATAAAGATCATAATACATAAAACATACTGTTCTAGTGGGCCTAAAAGCAGCCACCTAAACAGAAAGCGTTAAAGCTCAGACAGAAAGAAGTTTATTATACCAATAAGAAATCTTACTCCCCTAAATACTATTAGGCCAACCCATGCCCACATGGAAGAGACTATGCTAAAATGAGTAACAAGAAGGCCCGCCCTTCTCCAAGCACAAGTGTAAGCCAAACCGGACTAACCATTGGCAACTAACGAACTCAACCCCAGAGAGCAATGTGAACTACAAAAAAACCAAGAAAAACCCACACCTACCCATCGTTACCCCCACACTGGAGTGCATTAAAGGAAAGACTAAAAGAAAGGGAAGGAACTCGGCAAACATAAGCCTCGCCTGTTTACCAAAAACATCGCCTCCTGCAACACAACCGAGTATAGGAGGTCCAGCCTGCCCAGTGACCACAAGTTTAACGGCCGCGGTATCCTGACCGTGCAAAGGTAGCGCAATCACTTGTCTTTTAAATAGAGACCTGTATGAACGGCCAAACGAGGGCTTAACTGTCTCCCCTCTCAAGTCAGTGAAATTGATTTACCCGTGCAGAAGCGGGTATAATAATACAAGACGAGAAGACCCTTTGGAGCTTAAGGTACAAAACTCAACCCACGTCAAGCAACTTAATAAAGAACATAAACTTTGTGGAATATGATATTTTACCTTCGGTTGGGGCGACCACGGAGGAGAAATAAGCCTCCAAGTGGATTGGGAAAACCTCCTAAAACTAAGAGAGACATCTCTAAGCCACAGAACATCTGACCAAACATGATCCGGCAACAAAGCCGATCAACGAACCAAGTTACCCTAGGGATAACAGCGCAATCCTCTCCCAGAGTCCATATCGACGAGAGGGTTTACGACCTCGATGTTGGATCAGGACATCCTAATGGTGCAGCCGCTATTAAGGGTTCGTTTGTTCAACGATTAAAGTCCTACGTGATCTGAGTTCAGACCGGAGCAATCCAGGTCAGTTTCTATCTGTAACGCTACTTTTCCCAGTACGAAAGGATCGGAAAAGGGGGGCCCATACTTCAGGTACGCCCCACCCCTAATTTATGCAAACAAATAAATAAAGTAAAGGGAGGGCCAAAACCCCAACCAGCCAAAATAAGGACATACTGGGGTGGCAGAGCATGGTAAATTGCGAAAGGCCTAAGCCCTTTTAACCAGAGGTTCAAATCCTCTTCCCAGTTATGCTAAACACCCTAATCACCCACCTCATCAACCCCCTAGCCTACATCGTACCAGTCCTCCTAGCAGTAGCTTTCTTAACCCTAATTGAACGGAAGGTATTAGGATACATGCAATTACGAAAAGGACCAAATGTAGTAGGACCTTATGGGCTTCTACAACCCATTGTTGACGGAGTGAAGCTATTTACCAAAGAGCCCGTCCGCCCATCCACATCATCCCCATTTCTATTTTTAGCCGCCCCAATGCTCGCGCTAACCCTGGCCATAGTCCTATGAGCACCAATTCCCATACCCCACCCAATAGTTGACCTTAACCTGGGAATCCTATTTATTCTAGCCCTATCAAGCCTCGCTGTATACTCAATCCTAGGGTCAGGATGAGCATCAAATTCAAAATACGCACTGATCGGTGCCCTACGAGCCGTGGCCCAAACAATCTCCTATGAAGTGAGTCTAGGACTAATCCTCCTCTCAGTAATTATTTTCTCGGGAGGATACACCCTACAAACATTTAACACCACCCAAGAAAGCATTTGATTGCTTATCCCTGCCTGACCCCTAGCCGCAATATGATATATCTCAACATTAGCCGAGACAAACCGAGCACCATTCGACCTTACAGAAGGAGAATCAGAACTAGTGTCCGGTTTCAACGTAGAATATGCAGGAGGACCCTTCGCACTCTTCTTCCTGGCCGAATACGCTAACATCCTTTTAATAAATACCCTCTCAGCTGTACTATTTCTAGGAGCCTCACACATCCCCAGCATCCCTGAGCTCATAACAATTAATCTTATAACTAAAGCTGCACTACTATCCACCATGTTTCTATGAGTACGAGCCTCATACCCACGATTCCGATACGACCAGCTAATACACCTCGTATGAAAAAACTTTCTCCCCCTCACACTTGCCTTCGTTCTATGACATGCCGCCCTGCCAATTGCCCTAGCAGGACTCCCCCCCCAACTATAATTTTTAGTGGAACTGTGCCCGAGCACCTAAGGACCACTTTGATAGAGTGAATTACAGGGGTTAAAATCCCCTCAGTTCCTAGAAAGAAGGGAATCGAACCCATGCTCAAGAGATCAAAACTCTTGGTGCTTCCTTTACACCACTTTCTACTAGGCGTAGTCAGCTAATAAAGCTTTCGGGCCCATACCCCGAACATGACGGTTAAAGTCCCTCCTCCGCCAATGAACCCATACGTACTTGCAATCCTACTATCCAGCCTGGGATTAGGAACTACCCTAACCTTTGCCAGCTCCCACTGACTTTTAGCCTGAATGGGCCTAGAAATTAATACACTAGCAATCGCCCCACTAATAGCACAGCACCACCACCCCCGTGCAGTAGAAGCAACCACTAAATACTTCTTAACCCAAGCCACCGCAGCAGCAATGATCCTGTTCGCAAGCACAACAAATGCCTGAATAACAGGAGAATGAAGCATCAGCAACCTATCAAACCCCCTCGCCAGCACAATATTTGTAGCCGCTTTAGCACTTAAAATTGGACTCGCACCAGTACACTTCTGAATGCCAGAAGTCCTACAAGGACTAGACCTCTTAACAGGCCTAATCTTATCCACCTGACAAAAACTAGCCCCATTTGCACTAATTATCCAAACAGCACATAACGTTGACCCGCTTCTACTAACACTGCTGGGTGTTACATCAACACTAGTTGGAGGATGAGGGGGACTAAATCAAACCCAGCTACGAAAAATCTTAGCTTACTCCTCAATCGCCCATATAGGATGAATAATTATCGTAATCCAGTACAGTCCACAACTTACCCTACTCGCACTAGGAATATATATCATCATAACCTCAGCAACATTCCTAACCCTAAAAATATCACTAACAACCAAAATTAACACACTCGCAACAACTTGATCAAAAAACCCTGTACTCGCATCAACAACCGCCCTGGTCTTACTATCACTAGGCGGTCTTCCACCACTTACAGGATTTATACCAAAATGAATAATTCTTCAAGAACTAACAAAACAAAACCTACCCATTATCGCCACAACAATAGCTCTAGCCGCACTAATTAGCCTGTACTTCTACCTACGACTGTGTTACGCAATGACACTAACCGTCTCCCCCAACACAACCAACTCAACTACCCCTTGACGAACCCAAACAACTCAGACCTCCCTACCACTCGCCCTATTTATCACGGCCACCCTAGGACTGCTGCCTATGACCCCAGCCATCCTAATACTAACCACCTAGGGACTTAGGATAATATTAGACCAAAAGCCTTCAAAGCTCTAAGTAGAAGTGAAAATCTTCTAGTCCCTGACTAAGACCTACAAGGGATTAACTTACATCTCCTAATTGCAAATCAGACGCTTTAATTAAGCTAAGGCCTTACTAGATGGGAAGGCCTCGATCCTACAAACTCTTAGTTAACAGCTAAGCGCCCAAGCCAGCGAGCATCCATCTACTTTTTCCCGCCGCCTAGCTCAGCAAGGCGGGAAAAAGCCCCGGCAGAGTATTAATCTGCGTCTTCGAATTTGCAATTCGATGTGCTCTACACCACGGGGCTGGTAGGGAGAGGACTCAAACCTCTGTCTTCGGGGCTACAACCCACCGCCTAAGCACTCGGCCACCCTACCTGTGGCAATCACGCGCTGATTCTTCTCTACTAACCACAAAGACATTGGTACCCTCTATCTTGTATTTGGTGCCTGAGCCGGAATAGTGGGAACTGCCCTAAGCCTCCTAATTCGGGCTGAACTAAGTCAACCCGGGTCGCTTCTGGGTGATGACCAAATCTATAATGTTATCGTAACTGCTCACGCTTTTGTTATAATCTTCTTTATAGTAATGCCCATCCTCATCGGAGGATTTGGAAACTGACTCGTGCCATTAATAATTGGGGCCCCCGACATGGCATTCCCACGAATAAATAACATAAGCTTCTGACTATTACCCCCATCATTCCTGCTACTTCTAGCCTCTTCCGGTGTTGAAGCGGGAGCCGGGACAGGGTGAACAGTCTACCCGCCCCTTGCAGGAAACCTAGCCCACGCAGGAGCATCCGTAGACCTAACGATCTTTTCACTCCACTTAGCAGGTGTATCATCAATCCTAGGGGCAATCAATTTCATCACCACAATTATTAATATGAAACCCCCCGCCATCTCTCAATATCAAACACCTTTATTCGTCTGATCCGTGCTTGTAACCGCTGTTCTTCTTCTCCTATCACTACCTGTCTTAGCTGCCGGAATCACGATACTCCTAACAGATCGAAACCTCAACACCACATTCTTTGACCCGGCAGGAGGGGGGGATCCAATCCTTTATCAACATCTATTCTGATTCTTCGGTCACCCAGAAGTCTACATCCTCATCCTCCCAGGGTTTGGAATTATCTCCCATGTTGTAGCCTATTATTCAGGTAAAAAAGAACCATTTGGCTATATAGGAATGGTTTGAGCCATAATAGCCATCGGCCTTCTAGGATTTATCGTATGGGCCCACCACATGTTTACTGTTGGAATAGACGTTGATACTCGCGCATACTTTACATCTGCAACAATAATCATTGCAATCCCAACAGGTGTAAAAGTGTTTAGCTGACTGGCCACACTCCACGGAGGGTCAATTAAATGAGAAACACCTATACTATGGGCCCTGGGATTTATTTTCCTGTTTACAGTAGGCGGGCTCACAGGAATTGTATTGTCTAACTCATCACTTGATATTGTCCTACATGATACTTACTATGTAGTCGCACACTTCCACTACGTACTATCAATAGGTGCCGTATTTGCTATTATAGCAGCCTTCGTACATTGATTCCCCCTACTAACCGGATATACCCTTCACAGCACCTGAACAAAAATCCACTTCACAGTTATATTCATTGGGGTTAATCTCACATTTTTCCCACAACACTTCCTAGGCCTAGCGGGCATGCCACGACGATATTCTGACTACCCAGACGCCTATGCCTTATGAAACACAATTTCATCTATTGGGTCACTAATTTCACTAGTAGCAGTAATTATATTCCTATTTATCTTATGAGAAGCCTTCACCGCCAAACGGGAAGTACTATCTGTAGAGCTAACAACAACAAACGTAGAGTGACTTCACGGCTGCCCCCCTCCCTACCACACATACGAAGAACCAGCATTTGTTCAAGTTCAATCAAACTAACGAGAAAGGGAGGAATTGAACCCCCATATGCTGGTTTCAAGCCAGCCACATAACCACTCTGTCACTTCCTTCTAAAGACATTAGTAAAATGTAAATTACACCACCTTGTCAAGGTGGAATTGTGGGCTAAATCCCCGCATGTCTTATAGCCCAAGGCTTAATGGCACATCCAACACAACTAGGATTCCAAGACGCAGCATCACCAGTCATAGAAGAACTTCTTCACTTCCACGATCACGCATTAATAATTGTATTCTTAATTAGCGCCCTAGTATTATACATTATTGTTGCAATAGTATCTACTAAACTCACTAATAAGTTTATCTTAGACTCTCAAGAGATCGAAATTGTATGAACCATTTTACCCGCCGTGATTCTAGTAATGATCGCCCTACCCTCCCTACGCATCCTATATCTTATAGACGAAATCAACGACCCCCACTTAACAATTAAAGCAATAGGACATCAATGATACTGAAGCTATGAATACACAGATTATGAAAACCTAAACTTTGATGCTTATATAGTACCAACCCAAGACCTCACCCCTGGACAATTCCGACTCTTAGAAACAGATCACCGAGTAGTTATCCCAGTAGAATCCCCAATTCGCATCCTGGTGTCTGCCGAAGACGTACTGCACTCTTGAGCTGTTCCATCCATGGGCGTAAAAATGGATGCAGTCCCAGGACGACTTAACCAAACCGCCCTCCTCGCCTCACGCCCAGGGGTATACTACGGACAATGCTCAGAAATTTGCGGGGCCAACCACAGCTTTATACCAATTGTAATTGAAGCAGTACCACTACCACACTTCGAAACTTGATCCGCAAATCAACTAGACTTCGCCTCGCTAAGAAGCTAAATATTGGACAAAGCATTGGCCTTTTAAGCCAAAGATTGGTGACTCCGAACCACCCTTAGTGAAATGCCACAATTAAACCCCGGCCCTTGATTTATAATCTTAATATTCTCCTGATTAATCTTCTTAACCATTATTCCAACCAAAATTCTAAATCACACCACACCAAACGAGCCAACCCCAATAAGTGCTGAAAAACACAAAACTGAATACTGAGACTGACCATGATAGTAAGCTTCTTCGATCAATTTGCAAGCCCATCCTACCTGGGAATCCCACTAATTGCCATCGCAATTGCCCTCCCCTGAGTACTTTACCCAACCCCATCATCTCGATGAATTAACAACCGGCTTATTACGGCCCAAGAATGATTTATCAACCGCTCCACAAATCAACTAATAATACCACTAAGTGTACAAGGACATAAATGAGCATTACTTCTAACTTCACTAATAATCTTCTTAATTACAATTAATATGCTAGGCCTACTACCCTATACTTTTACACCCACAACACAACTATCACTTAACATGGGATTCGCTGTGCCACTATGACTTGCCACAGTAATTATTGGAATGCGAAATCAACCAACAGTCGCCCTAGGACACCTACTTCCGGAAGGAACACCTATTCCACTGATCCCAGTACTAATTATCATCGAAACAATTAGCCTATTTATTCGACCATTAGCCCTAGGGGTTCGACTTACAGCCAACCTAACCGCAGGCCACCTACTAATCCAACTCATCGCCACCGCTGTATTTGTTCTTCTACCAATAATACCGACAGTAGCAATTCTAACTGCCGCCGTACTTTTCCTGCTCACCCTACTAGAAGTAGCAGTTGCAATAATCCAAGCCTATGTATTTGTACTTCTCTTAAGCCTCTACCTACAAGAAAACACCTAATGGCCCACCAAGCACATGCCTATCACATAGTTGACCCAAGCCCATGACCACTAACCGGAGCTATTGCTGCCTTACTGATAACATCAGGCTTAGCAATCTGATTTCATTTCCACTCAACGACGCTAATAACTTTAGGAATAATTCTCCTACTTCTAACCATATATCAGTGATGACGGGACATTATCCGAGAAGGGACTTTCCAAGGCCACCACACACCCCCAGTACAAAAGGGGCTACGATACGGGATAATTCTATTTATCACCTCCGAAGTGTTCTTTTTCCTGGGATTCTTCTGAGCTTTCTACCACTCAAGCCTAGCACCGACACCTGAGCTGGGAGGATGCTGACCCCCTACAGGAATTGTTCCGCTAGACCCCTTTGAAGTACCACTCCTCAACACAGCCGTGCTACTAGCATCAGGGGTTACAGTAACATGAGCCCACCACAGCATCATGGAAGGAAAACGAAAGCAAGCCATTCAATCTTTAGCACTAACCATCCTACTGGGACTTTATTTCACCGCACTCCAAGCCATAGAATACTACGAAGCACCATTTACAATCGCAGACGGAGTCTACGGCTCAACATTCTTCGTGGCTACAGGATTCCATGGACTACACGTTATTATCGGATCAACCTTCCTAGCAGTATGCTTCCTGCGCCAAACCCAGTATCACTTCACATCTGAACACCACTTTGGTTTTGAAGCCGCTGCCTGATACTGACACTTTGTTGACGTAGTATGACTATTCCTCTACGTATCTATCTACTGATGAGGCTCATAATCTTTCTAGTATCAAAGTTAGTACAAGTGACTTCCAATCACACAGTCCTGGTTAAACCCCAGGGAAAGATAATGAACCTGATTATAACCATCTTAGTTATTACAATAGCCCTCTCCTTAATTCTAGCAGTTGTCTCTTTTTGACTGCCACAAATAAACCCTGACGCAGAAAAACTATCACCGTATGAATGCGGATTTGACCCACTAGGATCCGCCCGACTACCATTCTCCTTGCGCTTTTTCCTGGTAGCAATTCTATTCCTTCTTTTTGACCTAGAAATTGCCCTTCTCCTCCCCCTACCCTGGGGGGACCAGCTCCACAACCCAACAGGAACACTCTTCTGAGCCACCACAGTCCTAATTCTACTAACCCTAGGATTAATTTATGAATGAACTCAAGGCGGCTTAGAGTGAGCAGAATAGGGAGTTAGTCCAAAGCAAGACCTCTGATTTCGGCTCAGAAAATCGTGGTTTAATTCCACGACCCCCTTATGACACCCACACATTTTAGCTTTAGCTCAGCATTTATCCTAGGTCTAATAGGACTGGCATTTCACCGAACCCATTTACTATCAGCACTCCTATGCTTAGAAGGAATAATGCTATCCCTATTTATTGCACTAGCCCTATGAGCACTACAATTTGAATCTACAGGATTCTCAACAGCCCCTATGCTACTCCTGGCCTTTTCCGCCTGTGAAGCAAGCACCGGCCTGGCACTACTAGTTGCCACAGTCCGTACTCACGGCACTAACCGACTACAAAGCCTCAACCTTCTACAATGCTAAAAGTACTAATCCCCACAATTATGCTATTCCCAACAATTTGACTAACTTCCCCTAAATGACTATGGACAACCACAACAGCACATAGCCTCCTAATTGCACTCACTAGCCTAACCTGATTAAAATGAACATCCGAAACTGGATGAACCTCCGCCAACACATACTTAGCCACAGACCCCTTATCAACCCCCCTCCTGGTTCTAACATGCTGGCTGCTTCCCCTTATAATCTTGGCCAGCCAAAACCACATTAACCCAGGACCAATCAGCCGACAACGCACTTACATTATACTCCTCACCTCACTACAAACTTTTTTAATTATAGCATTTGGCGCTACAGAAATTATCATATTCTACATTATATTTGAAGCCACACTTATTCCAACCCTCATCATTATTACCCGATGAGGAAATCAAACTGAACGACTTAACGCAGGGGCTTATTTTCTATTCTACACCCTGGCAGGATCACTCCCACTCCTAGTTGCCCTGCTCCTTCTTCAACAATCCGCCGGCACCCTATCAATACTAGTACTTCAATACTCACAACCCCTACAACTTAACCCCTGAGGACACACAATTTGATGAGCCGGCTGCCTAATCGCATTTTTAGTTAAAATACCACTTTACGGAGTCCACCTATGACTACCAAAAGCACATGTAGAAGCCCCCGTAGCGGGGTCTATAGTGCTAGCAGCAGTTCTACTTAAGCTTGGCGGATATGGAATGATACGCATAATAGTAATATTAGACCCCCTGTCAAAAGAGCTAGCCTACCCATTTATTATTCTAGCCCTCTGAGGCATTATTATAACCGGATCAATCTGCCTACGACAAACAGATCTAAAATCACTAATCGCCTACTCATCCGTAGGTCATATGGGACTAGTAGCAGGAGGGATCCTAATTCAGACTCCATGAGGCTTTTCAGGAGCAATTATTCTCATAATCGCCCATGGACTAGCATCCTCAGCACTATTCTGTCTAGCCAACACAACATACGAACGAACCCATAGCCGAACAATAGTCCTTGCCCGCGGACTACAAGTGATCTTTCCATTAACAGCAGTCTGATGATTTACCGCCAATCTGGCTAACCTAGCACTACCACCACTACCAAACCTAATAGGAGAACTGATAATTATCACAACACTATTCAGCTGATCACCCTGAACAATTCTGCTCACCGGACTAGGGACACTAATTACAGCCAGCTACTCCCTCTATATATTTCTTATATCACAACGAGGCCCAACACCGAACCACATCACAGGACTCCAACCATTTCATACCCGAGAACACCTACTAATTACCCTACACTTAATCCCCATTATCCTACTAGTAACAAAGCCAGAACTTATATGAGGATGGTGTTATTGTAAGTATAGTTTAACTAAAATATTAGATTGTGATTCTAAAGATAGGTGTTAAAATCCCCTTACTCACCAAGGAAGAACAGAAATTAGTAAGCACTGCTAATTCTTACGCTCCATGGTTAAAATCCCTGGCTTCCTTGCGCTTCCAAAGGATAACAGCTCATCCGTTGGTCTTAGGAACCAAAAACTCTTGGTGCAAATCCAAGTGGAAGCTATGACACTAATCATACACACGTCCCTCCTCCTAACATTTCTCATCCTACTTCACCCCCTACTTACCACACTCAACCCAAACCAACTAAACTCCAACATGGCAGAAACCACTAAAACTGCCATCAGCTCCGCATTCTTCATCAGTCTCCTACCACTTATAATTTTCTTAGCCCAAGGAACAGAAAGCATCGTAACAAACTGACAATGAATAAACACCCAAACATTTGACGTAAATATCAGCTTTAAATTCGACCATTACTCCCTAATCTTTATCCCAATCGCCTTATATGTCACCTGATCGATCCTTGAATTCTCACTATGGTATATACACTCCGACCCCAACATCAACCGATTCTTTAAGTACTTACTCGTATTTCTAGTAGCCATAATTATTTTAGTCTCAGCTAACAACATCTTCCAACTATTTATTGGTTGAGAAGGAGTGGGAATCATATCATTCCTGCTCATCGGATGATGATACGGACGAGCAGATGCTAATACAGCAGCCCTCCAAGCCGTTATCTACAACCGAGTAGGAGACATCGGATTAATTATAACCATAGCTTGACTTGCAATAAACATTAACTCCTGAGAAATCCAACAAATCCTAACACTATCAAAAGATTTTAATATAACACTTCCCCTAATCGGCCTAATCCTGGCAGCAACAGGAAAATCTGCCCAGTTCGGCCTCCATCCCTGACTCCCAGCCGCCATAGAGGGCCCTACCCCAGTGTCTGCCCTACTACACTCCAGCACCATAGTCGTTGCAGGAGTGTTCCTTCTGATCCGATTCCACCCCCTCATAGAAAACAATCAACTAGCCCTGACAATTTGTCTATGCCTTGGAGCATTAACCTCACTATTCGCAGCCACATGCGCCCTCACCCAAAACGACATCAAGAAAATTGTAGCTTTTTCAACATCAAGCCAACTAGGCCTAATGATGGTCGCAATCGGACTAAACCAACCCCAACTAGCATTCCTACACATCTGTACCCACGCCTTCTTCAAAGCCATATTATTCCTGTGCTCAGGATCAATTATTCACAGCCTAAACGACGAACAAGACATCCGAAAAATAGGGGGCCTACTTAATACTATGCCCGCCACCTCTACTTACTTTACAATCGGCAGCCTGGCCCTCACAGGAACCCCCTTTCTAGCAGGATTCTTCTCAAAAGACGCAATCATTGAAGCCCTAAGTACCTCTTACCTTAACGCCTGAGCCCTAACCCTAACACTAATTGCCACATCATTCACCGCAGTATATAGCTTCCGTCTGGTATACTTCGTAATCATAGGGGCCCCACGATTTCTTCCCCTGTGCCCAGTTAACGAAAATAACCCACTAGTAATCAACCCCCTTAAACGACTTGCCTGAGGAAGTATCATTGCAGGACTTATTATTACCCAAAACCTTCTACCAGTAAAAACACCAGTCATAACAATACCAACCGCCCTAAAAATAGTAGCCCTCATCGTAACAATCGCAGGCCTACTAACAGCCATAGAACTGACCAACATGACAAGCAAACAAATGAAAATTACCCCAACAATTCCCACACACCACTTCTCAAATATACTAGGATTCTTCCCCATAACTGTACACCGACTTATTCCAAAACTCAAACTCACCTTAGGACAGGCAGCCGCCACCCAACTTGACAAAACATGGCTTGAAGCGATTGGACCAAAAGGCCTAGCACTAACACAAAAAAGCATGGCAAAAACCACAAATAATATTTCACGGGGAATAATCAAAACATACCTGACCATCTTCCTCCTAACCCTAACCCTAGCCACCATCTTAGCCCTCCTTTAAACCGCACGCAAAGTCCCACGACTCAAACCACGAGTAAGCTCCAACACAACAAGCAGGGTTAAAAGTAATACCCAAGCACAGATAACTAACATACCCCCACCAAACGAATACATCACAGCCACACCACTGACATCGCCACGCAGAACAGAAAACTCTTTTAACCCGTCTACGACCACCCATGAACCCTCATACCAACCCCCTCAAAACAACCCCGCCATCAAAGCCACCCCCAGTAAGTAAACTAAAACATAGCCCAACACAGAACGACTGCCTCAAGCTTCCGGGAAGGGCTCAGCAGCCAAAGCTGCCGAATAGGCAAAAACCACGAGCATTCCTCCTAAATAAATTAGAAAAAGAACTAATGATAGGAAAGAACCCCCATGGCCCACCAAAACCCCACACCCAACCCCAGCCGCAACTACCAAGCCCAATGCAGCAAAATAAGGCGTAGGGTTAGAAGCAACAGCAACTAAGCCCACAACTAAAGCTATTAATAACAAGGACATAAAATAAGTCATAATTTCTGCCCAGATTTTAACTGAGACCAATGATTTGAAGAACCACCGTTGTTATTCAACTACAAAAACCACCCATGGCAAGCCTACGAAAAACGCACCCACTAATTAAAATCGCCAACGACGCACTAGTTGACCTACCAGCACCATCTAACATCTCAATATGATGAAACTTTGGATCCCTTCTGGGACTATGCTTAGCTACTCAAATCCTAACCGGCCTATTCCTAGCCATACACTATACCTCAGACATTTCAACCGCATTTTCATCAGTAGTCCACATCTGCCGCGATGTAAATTACGGCTGACTAATCCGAAACATCCACGCCAACGGAGCATCATTCTTCTTCATCTGTATTTATATACACATTGCCCGAGGCCTCTATTACGGGTCCTACCTTTACAAAGAAACTTGAAACATCGGTGTAATCCTCCTTCTACTAGTTATAATAACAGCCTTTGTCGGCTATGTCCTCCCATGAGGTCAAATATCCTTCTGAGGTGCCACAGTCATTACAAACCTCCTGTCCGCCGTACCATACATAGGAGACATATTAGTTCAATGGATCTGAGGCGGATTCTCAGTAGATAATGCAACACTAACACGATTCTTTGCATTCCACTTCCTATTCCCATTTGTTATTGCCGCCGCAACTATCCTTCACCTTCTTTTCCTCCACGAAACAGGATCAAATAACCCAATTGGACTAAACTCAGACGCAGACAAAATCTCTTTCCACCCATACTTCACGTACAAAGACTTACTCGGATTCGTACTCATACTTCTAGCGCTAATAATGCTAGCACTGTTTTCCCCCAACCTCCTAGGAGACCCAGAAAACTTTACCCCCGCCAACCCCCTAGTTACCCCGCCACATATTAAGCCAGAATGATACTTCCTATTTGCCTACGCCATCCTACGGTCAATCCCAAATAAACTTGGGGGTGTCCTTGCACTACTATTCTCCATCCTAGTACTAATAGTAGTACCCCTCCTACACACCTCAAAACAACGGGGACTAACATTTCGCCCAATCACCCAATTCCTATTCTGAACCCTAGTAGCAGACATAATCATCTTAACATGAATTGGAGGTATGCCAGTAGAACACCCATTTATTATTATTGGACAAATTGCATCCGTCCTATATTTTGCACTATTTCTAATCTTTATCCCGCTGGCAGGGTGGTTAGAAAACAAAGCACTAGAATGAGCTTGCCCTAGTAGCTTAGTTTTAAAGCATCGGTCTTGTAATCCGAAGATCGGAGGTTAAATCCCTCCCTAGCGCCCAGAAAAGAGAGATTCTAACTCCCACCACTGGCTCCCAAAGCCAGAATTCTAAACTAAACTATTTCCTGGGGATTAAGCATCCTTTATGGTTTAATACATAATATGCCTAATTTTACATTAATGTGTTAATACATGTATGTATTATCACCAGCTCATTATTTTGACCATAAAGCAAGTACTAAAAATTAAGGTATACATAAGCATTATATTAAGACTCACAAAATCAGTTATTTTAACCCGGGTAATATATTAATCCCTAAAAAATTGTCCTCAAAACTTTCCTTGAATTAACCAACTAGTATCCCACTAACACATTTTAATGTAGTAAGAGACCACCAACTAATTTACATAAAGGTATATCATGCATGATGGAATCAAGGACACCAACTGTGGGGGTTGCACACGGTGAACTATTACTGGCATCTGGTTCCTATTTCAGGAACATAACTGTACTATTTCCCCATTCGATTAATTATACTGGCATCTGATTAATGGTGTAGTACATATGTCTCGTTACCCACCATGCCGGGCGTTCTTTTATATGCATAACGTATTTTTTTTTTGGTTTCCTTTCATCTGGCATCTCAGAGTGCAGGCTCAAATGTTAATTTAAGGTTGAACATTTTTCTTGAATGCCGTAATAAATATTAATTATTATAAGACATAACTTAAGAATTACATATTATTTAATCAAGTGCATAACATATTCATCTCTTGTTCAACTTATCCTTACATAGTGCCCCCTTTGGTTTTTGCGCGACAAACCCCCCTACCCCCCTACGCTCAACAAATCCTGTTATTCTTGTCAAACCCCGAAACCAAGAAAGACTCAAGAACGCACTGAGCCAACGAGTTGAAGTATAAATTGGCATCCCATTATATATATATATATATATATATATATATGCATCAATTTTTTTATTTTTCGCCTCCCACCAATTACCCAAAAACCTCACAAAAAATTTATGAAAAACAACCCGACACTAAATATTCTAATATATTAACCAA